>NW_020837960.1:13495800-13527505 GCF_003676395.1 Aethalodelphis obliquidens | reverse complement strand
AAAAAAAAAAAAAAAAAAAAAAAAAAAAAAAAAAAAAAAAATCCCATGGTCTTTCAGATCCAGCTCCTTGGAACCTGTTATTCACCCCATCAGCAAACCTTTTGCCTACTTTGTTAGAGCATCACCCTTCCTGCTTCGCCCAGGGTAAATGGCACTGGGCACTGACTAGAATAGCTAGGGCCCCCACTTTGCACACTCAGAGCCCCTCCGGTCCTGCATTTTTGCATTGTGTTATATTATACTAATCACGGTGAGCTACTGAGACAGGAACTGGGATCGTACTCTGCTCAGTATTCTCAGCCTGTGCTGAGGCGGTGCACGTGTCAGCTGCTGTATCCATTCTTGTCGAACGGCTTAATGATCGTGGGCATATATTAGCCCTCCCTGCCTCCCCCCTGTCAGCCTCATCGAAGGTCAGCCTAGGAGGCCCAGACTGGTCGGATCAGCTAACATCACAAAGGAGGGAACTGAGACATTTGCATACAGGTGGGCATTCCCTCTTCACATGTGCTCCTCACTGGTGAAGCACCGTTTCCAACGGGGGCTGACCCTCACTGAGTGCACCGCCTGGGCTTCCTTCTGCTACGTCTCTGACTGCGTTTAGCCAGTGGGAGGCATGGCGGGAGACTGGAGTCGGGGAAGAACAGGAGGTTGAAGTGTTTCTTCCTCATGCCCTCCTTACTTTGGTTTCACATCTCTGATACTAGCTGCACAGAACAGGATGGAGAAGACGGAAGATGCATCTGCAGAAGGGCAGAGAATAGCCCAGAGGCCATTTCTGAGATGGGAATTTCAGGATATTCCGTCATCATGCATCGGCATTGGACAGGAGGCCCCAGCCAAGTGCTATGTTGGGGTCTCCAGACCCTTCCGGTGGCCTGTGTTCAGCCCAGAGTGCTGCCCAGGTGCGAGGGTCAGCTGACCAGTACCAAGGCAGGCAGCCACGGACCGAGGGGGAAGGCCACCGAAACGCTTCATCCCAAACCGTGTCCAGATGGAAATGCCTTACTGATGTAATACTTGATGTGGTTATTAAAGCTGTTTGACAGGCACTGTTTCATTTGATCCCCTGGCAACCCTATGAAATAAATATTTTGCTGATGGGGCAACTGACTTAATCAAGGCTGCTGGACAAGTAAACGGTGGAACAGACCAAAGTTGGCCAACATCCAGCTGGTGATCTTCCCAGGCTATGATCCATATCACCTTTAACTGATCTGGGCTCCATTCCCATCTGCACCCCTTATAAGCTGTGTGACCCTGGGCAAGTGACTCAACCTCTCTGTGTCCGTTCCTTCATCTAGAAGACACACATAACATGTTTCTCTCGTGACTGCTGTGACCTAAATGAGGGTGGGGGGCTTCTCAGAGGCTGGGAGAGGGGACAGCGTTTGAGGCTTTCCATGAGAAGCCAACACCAGGTCCTCTTGAGCGACACAGAAGAGGCTGATCTTCTGCCGGACCTGTTGGGAGGACCTGGGAGGAGTCCTTGCATCTGGCTGGTGGAGTGTATGAGCCTGGGCTACTTGTACAATCCCAAGGGATCCTAGGAATTGGCCCCCCTCCTTCACCGGTTGACTAAATGATATCAGCCACCAGCAGGCAGGTAGGAACTAAGCCAGATTTAACTTTTTTTAAAAGTAAGAAAATTGATCTTTTCTGTGAGAAATTAAATAACGACACAAAAAATACCTACTTTCCACAGCGCCTAACACTTAGTAGACGCTACCTACTAGTTAATTCCCTTCCCCACATTTAACACTAAAGGCTGAGTCAGTCTCATCACTAGCAGGATTCTGCAACACAGCCTTTCCATCAAGGGGAAGACACTGTCCCCCTTGGGGCAGGTGGCTTGGCGGGTGTGCAGGATGGGTGATGACAGGCTGCCCAGTAGCTGCCGCGTAGGAGCTACTGGAAGGGCCCTGTAGCTCACCCTCCAGGTCAGCTGGGCTCCCGGCGGAGGAGAGCGCGGGGGCGAACAACTCCAGAACAGAGCTAGTCGGGCCCCCAGCGTGTGCGTATGTGTCCCCGGGTGCTCTAAAGAAAGGGAAGCTCGCCAGGCCTCCAGCCACTCTCTGAGCCCGAGGAGATGGCCGTAACAGCGATGAGCATGAAAGACAGACCATCACCCATCACCCTGGTCCTCTACATGCTGGCAAGGAACTGAAGCGAGGCAAGTGCCCAGAGGCACCCGAAGTCCAGAGGGGCTTGGAGAGCGAACCCGAGGGCAGCCCAGAGAAGGCTGCCACTTGAACGCCTCGTGCCTGGAGCACCCTGCAGACCGGCCACCTCCCCTGCACAGCCCAGATCCCACAAACTAATTAAAGAAAAAAGCCCTCAAAGAATGGGGGAGGGAGCTGGAGGTGGGATTACTGAGGGGAGGGCAGTTGATGTGTTCAGAGTCATGAGGCGTGAAAATGAATCCCATCTTTCACTTCCCAGCTTTGTAACCTTGGGCACGTGACTACTGAAGCCTGTTTCTTCAACTGAAAGACAGGAATCACAGTCCTTGTGCCAGGGAAGAGCCTTTTCAAAACCGTAACTAATTAGATACGCACTAATGTCTGTACCACCTACGCCGAGAAACGCAGTGTTGATTTTGCTCACAGCTGTATCTCTAGGGTCTGGTCGTGGCAGGTGCTCAGTAAATGCTTACTGATCCCTGATCAGAAAGTGTTGTCACAGCTCCTGATGTTTTGAGGGCATTGGTGGGCACGCTGTCGTGAAGAACAAAAGGTCGAGAGAGTCTCAGGGCGGAAGCTGCCTAGTGGTGAGTCCCTGGCAAGTCGCTCTGGAACAGTGAGCCTCAAGCAGGACAGAAGTGTGCCTGGTGGGGCAAAGTCCCAGGAGTCATAGCTCAGGCTCCCTCCCTGGGGACTGTGGTCCAGGTGCACACCATCAGCTCGGGGTTCCATGGTTGCCTTACTACCCAGAAGGGCACCGCAGATAGCACAACCCCTGGCAGCACTGGAAGGACAAATAGGTATTTACCAAAATTTTGTTCTAAAAATAATAGTAATGATAAAATAGAGGGAAAAAATCCATTGACTTCCAGTCCCTTCACAAAAATATCAACAGTATCAAAAAAGCACAAAAAAATGATTTCTTTTTTCTTTATGACTAATGACCATCAATGCAAGTTATTTGAAGGGGAAAACTGCCTGAGTATCTAATTGAAGAATCAGAAAGGCAGAAATATTGCATTTTCTTGGTTGAGTTTTCAGAATCTCAACCACCCAAGGCATCCACCGTGTCCCTCATTGTTTTAAAGTTTTGTTTTCCTTTTTTTTTTTTTTTTTTGCGGTACGCGGGCCTCTCACTGTTGTGGCCTCTCCCGTTGTGGAGCACAGGCTCCGGACGCGCAGGCTCAGCAGCCATGGCTCACGGGCGCAGCTGCTCCGCGGCATGTGGGATCTTCCCGGAACGGGGCACGAACCCGCGTCCCCTGCATCGGCAGGCGGACTCTCAACCACTGCGCCACCAGGGAAGCCCTGTTTTCTTTTTTAAATATACTAATACATTTGGAAAATCTCTTCTTGCAGGAGGAATCTCTTGAAGAAGCTTCTGTTTCCGATTGGGTAAATTTACATTCTATACTGAAATGAAATGACTTGGAGAAGACTTCAGCATCTAAATCTGGCAAAATTCAAAACAATGAATTCTGTCTCATTAAAATATTTGTCAAAACAGATAATAACAAGTGTTGGCAAGGACGTGGAGAAATTGGAACTCTCTTAGATGACTGATGGGGATGTAGAACGGTGCTGCCATTTTGGAAAACAGTCTGGCAGGTCTCATTTTTTTAAGAAATAGAGCTTTCTCTACCGGTAAGGGAGAGTCTGCTTTCCACATTCTGAACACCGGGGGAGTCTCAGCCAGGCTGAGAGACTGATCTCACCGCCACTAACGTTCTTCTCTTTCGCCTACAGTATGTGTCCGGCCGATGCGCCGTCACCCAGAGCGCCCCGGAGCCCGGCAGCTTCCCCCCTCACCTCCTCCCCCCACTCCTCCGCCACCACGCCCGCCAGCCCCACCTCCGCCACCACGCCCGCCCTCACCACCACCCCCCGCACCAGGAGGCGGGGCTACACGCTGCCCAGGTGACGCCCTGCACCTGCCCCTTGTTCTCCTGCCAGTGGGAAGGCCACCTGGAGGTGGTGGTGCCCCACCTGCGGCAAATGCACAGGGTGGACATCCTCCAGGGAGCCGAGATCGTCTTCCTGGCCACGGACATGCACCTCCCGGCACCGGCCGACTGGATCATCATGCACTCTTGCCTCGGCCACCACTTTCTGCTGGTGCTTCGGAAACGGGAGAGGCACGCAGGGCACCCCCAGTTCTTCGCCACCATGATGCTCATCGGGACCCCCACCCAAGCCGACTGCTTCACCTACCGCCTGGAGCTCAACAGAAACCACCGGCGTCTCAAGTGGGAGGCCACCCCCAGGTCTGTGCTGGAGTGCGTGGACTCGGTGATCACTGACGGGGACTGCCTCGTCCTCAACACCTCGCTGGCCCAGCTCTTCTCCGACAACGGCAGCCTTGCCATCGGGATTGCCATCACTGCGGCGACGGAGGTCTGCTCCTCCGAAGCTGAGATGTGAAGCAGAGGCCCCGGACGGTCACGTGCAGCACCCCTTCCCCGAGGAACTCTGCCTGGGCCCTTGGATCTCAGAAGGCCAGGACTCCAGGCTCCTTTCTATCCTTCTCCCTCCTTCTCTCCTTCCTTCCTTTCTTTTTTTGTCTCAGGTTTCATCTGCCATGGGCATTATATTACGTAAACATCTTGTGATTCAAGATCTGGGTGTGAGGTTTGTCCTGATTTGTTGGTATAGTTTTATAGAACACTTTTAATCGGATTCAGTCAGAATGGTGATTTCTCGCCACCGTCTCCTTGCAATTCCCTTCTCTGCTGTTTCTAAATTGAGCAAAAGTCACCAAGGTCACAAAGCAGACTCTTGGGGTTGAAAGGAGACAGTGTCCAAATCATTTCTTCCTTCTCTTTTTAATCTATTTCAGAGTGAGCTAACTCTGAAATGCCTGCCGACAGCAGATTAGGGAACGGGACCTGGCCAGCTCGGAGGTATGTATTTCAGACCAACCAGACGCAAGTCTGCCACCTTCCCAGGAACCTCAGGGGCCACGCTGCCTGGACACAAGGAGATGGCGTCTCCTCCGAAGGCCAGGGCGCCGGACTGCAGGCGTCACCACGCCATGTGTCCTCTGGCTTGATCCCGGGGCTGGGGGGAACGGGCAGAGGTTGAACCCTCTTTTGTCACGCTGTTATGAGCTTGCTGTCAGCCCGGGCCATCTTTTCCTGCTCCGAAATCAAAGGCCTCAAGGGTTTGGTGCTTTCTTGAAGATCTCTTTGCCGTCTGTTGAGCAATTCATAGAAAAGGATGGGCAAGATGCAGGGGAAGAGAAGCAGCGGAAAAAGCGAAGGATAAAATGAATCTCCCACCTCTGGGAGGGCGTTCTCTCCTGAGAGAGCTTTATTATCAAGTTATAACATCCACCAATCCTTTCCCTGGGGTGGAGCACGTTTGTATCAGGCAAACAGCCCTCTGTGCCCTTGACAGTTCATAAGCAGAACCACGATTCGGCATCAAACACAAGGAACTTGAAGGGTGCGACCAGGTCCTCTGACCTGAAGGGCTGTCCCCATCATTCAGACACCTGAGAGGGTCCTCTTTCCTTCCCTTACTTCTAAAACGCTCCGAGGGCCCCGTTCAGCACACACACGCTATCACTGGTCAGTATGCGTCCAGCGCCCCGTTGCAGTATGAATGAAGAGGCCACGAAAATCCATACTGCCTCCAGGCAGATGGCCTTCTCTCATTCGGCTGTCAGAACACTTTGCCAACCTCTTCTTGTGGAAGTCTCTCGTGTTTTTGAAGAAAGTAAGCATGTTCAGTGGAAGCTTCTGATGGAAGCTGATACCTGTAAGCCTTCCCAGTAGGTCCTCTTCCCCCTCCTTTTGGTCATTTTTGTTCTCCCCTCGGCCAATCCCTGGTTGCAGCAGCTACACGGACGGGGCCCCCAAACCCCACACGACGCTCACCAGTGGACCTTTCACCAAGCAGACGTTGCTCTCGGTCCCGTTCCCTCCCCTGGCCATCTCGGCTGGGTCCTGGCAGGCCTCCCAGTGAGGATTTAGTTTCGGGCAGCTTTTGCCCTGAATGGCCATCAGCAATCTTTTCTCTGCCAAAAATAATTGATCCAGAAACACAACACCCTTCCCCCCAACAACTGGGTAATCCTGCAGCCACCTGTGCTGCCAACCCGCGGCTCCAGCTCTGCAAGGGCAGGGTCGGTCGATAGAGGAGCTCGGAATGCAGCCCCCTCTAGTTACACAGTAACCGCTGGGGCCTGGGATCTGAGGTTTTGTTCTCTAAGAGCCCTAAGGAGACCAATAAACATCGTGTCACTGATTGAGGCAAACGCCAGGGGCGCAGTCCCAAGGAAAGAGTTGTAAGCTCCTTCCTCTTAGTGCTGTCAGAACGTCCCACAGGGCACCAGCATCCCCCACCCAGAACCGCACCGCCGGCCTGGGAACAAGCTGAGGCTGGCTGGTCCATGTGAGGAGAGACTGGCTCCTTACTTTACCCCCAGGCCCTTCCCCAGAACCTAAGACCTCCTTGGCTGTAAGTCTGATGCCTCCAGAGGCTGCATTCCTTCCATGGTTCCTGATTCTCCACCACTTGGAAAACATTTGTGTAGCATCACAGGTGCCCCAGATAAACCAACCAAACCTCGTTAAGAGTATAATTACCATCCACAGGGCCTTAGGGCTCGTGCAAACGCCACCTCTGCCCTCCTGTGGTGCCAAGTGAGGAGAGCCTGACCGAGAATAACTTCAGGCTATTAGTAGCGCACACAGGACTGTATTATGAATAAGTGATCCCAGGTCGGAAGGGATATGTTTGGTTCCTAGAAACCTTTAGATTAAAGGGTAGAGGTGTGTTATTTTCATCCATCTATGGTGCTCCCAAGAAGCCCTTCCTCTCTATAGCCATGTGTGAAGAATTGAAGGAAAAGGAGCGAAGTGGAAACAAGGCACAGGGATTAGAAAATGGTACCAACGAAGTGCGCTGTGTTGAGCTTTACGGTCACAAAGGTTCCCTCATTTGAGACTCAGGAGAATCCCCGTCAGCATCCTCCGTATACGAAAAACACAGAAGTTCAGAGACACGAAACGACCTTCCCAAAGTCACACACCAAGTGTGTTGGGACCACAGCTTGAACCTGGCCCACCGACAGCAAACCTGGTGTTCTGGCCAGAGGAAGACGAACCCAGAGTAGTCAGCACGTTCCCACCTCGTCAGTGGACTGGGGTCCCGAGGGTCCACTGGGTCTTGGTTCGGGGAGCAGGGAGAGTCTGAAGTAGCTTTGCTTTGAGAGGCATCTCAGCTCGAAGAACTGGTCAACCTGGAAGCAGGGGGAGGGGTGGGGGGCAGGGGAACCAAGGAGTGGGGTCTTCAGTGGCCTCAGGCCCCTTCCTGTATCACATCGCCCACTGCAGGTTCCTCATTTTTAGGTCCCCAGGAGTCCACCCAACACAGAGCCCTGGGATCTGACTGCCTCATGCCCACCCAGATGCCGACTTGATACCCACCCTCTAAGGAGTACAGTCAGCCCTCTCTGTCTGCAGGGCGTTGGGTCCTCGATACGCCCCACACCCCCACCCCTGGATACCAAAATCCACGGATGCTCGAGTTCCTTATACAAAATGCCATAGTACAATCGAAGCCCACAGATGCACAGGGCCAACTGCATTTGCATTTAAAACGTAGGCCTAGGGATATATGTGAAAAGAATCTTAAAAAAGAGTGGATATATGTATATGTATACCAGATTCACTCTGCTGAACACCTACACAACATTGTAAATCAACTATACCCCAATACAAATTACAATTAAAGAAAAAAAAAGTAGGCCTCGGGAGACGGCAGCCCTTAACAGCAAGAAATGAGTTACCAGCATTTGAACTTGAGGCAGGAGGTGTGAAGAGAAGGTCATTCCTGCCCTTGAGGCTGAGCCTGCATAAATGGTCAGTGCAGAATGGAAGTCAGGCCAGGCAAAGAAGATTGCCTTTAATTATCCTTCTCTCCATGTACCTGCAGCTGGGATAGACCCCATCACTACCTGTGACTATCGTGGACCTTTAAGAAACGGATCAGGTTAATAATAATAATAGTACTCATGGCTACCACTTATTGAGGGTTTACTATGTAACCTAGTGAGCTAAGTACTTTGAGCATATTATCTCATTTAATCCCCATAACAACCTTATGAAGCAGGTACTATTATTTCACCCATGAAGAAACTTAAGCTAAGAGGGATTAGACACTTTTAAGGTCACACAGTAGCAAATGGTACAGCTGGGTCTGGAATTTAGCGTGTCTTGCTCCAAAGTCCAGGCTTCAGACCAATACCAACTATGTAATTTCTAGAAATTCATGGACCCAAGGCTCAGAAGGACCAGTCATAAATTCTGAATGGCACAGAGGCCTTTTAGTAGAGTTGATTAAATGTGCCCTTTCATTTCTTCCCTTTCTCCCTCTTTTCCCAGACCAAGACAGAACGGTGTGCTACAGCTGGCTTGTGTAACAGTTGTTAAATTTTTTAGGAATTTTACAAACTGTTAAGCACAGCCACTATCAAAAATTAAATTATATAAATTTACAATTAAATAAGTTCTATTAAAAAGAAGGTAATAAATACTCAAAACTCATCACTTCCTAATTATTTCACTACTCTTATTTTCCATGCTTTCAAGATTATTTACCTTGATCACATGTGTGTGGTGAACATACTATGTAATGATGCGCTACCAACCCCATGTTTGGTGACATCATGGTAACTGCTTGAAACTGGCCACGGTGGCAGTGTTCACCCTATGGAAACTGTCAATGCTATAAGCCAGGGTGTTTCCCACTTGGAGAACTAGCTGTGAAAACCTTTACCAGCACACCACTGCCTGGACAGTTCTGGTGCACATGGCAGGGTGGGGAGAGGGGACTTTGGAAGGAGAAACAAGATCCTGGTGGCCACGCTGACAGGGATAGAGATAACAGCCAAGCTAGCCAAATAGCAAATTTTCGGGAAAACACAAATTGTTCCGGAGAAGGGGGTCTGACGCCTCTAAGCAACTTCAAGGGCACTCCCTGCCCTATTCCAGATCCTTCCCTATTGCTGTTAGTGTGGGAAGTTCTATCTGATGACTTTCATGGAAAAATTATGGTTCCACAAAACCAACCTACTGCAATCCCAATCCCAAAAGTAGGACCAAACTCTACAAAATTAGAATCTCCCATTGCTTGTTCTTACAGGTCATTTTTCTTACCTCTGTATATAGAGCAAAACCTAAAGAAATATTTTACTTTGCAATTAGAGATTGGAAATATCCAACATCTGAGAATGACACAGTGGGCGGTAGTTGCAAACATCACATAAAATGTATGACCACAGAAATAGGACCCTCACATCCTCAAAGCTGAAGGACAAAAAAGGGAACAGATCAGGGGATGTTACATGAAGAACAGAGCCTAGCGCTAATCTGGCTACTTCACTGCAACCCAACAAGGAGCCTGTTCACAATCCATAGTCTACCCAGACCGATACTCTTTCCAGATTAAGGGTATGGTTCCCACTAGGATAAAAGTCACAAGGAACTCCAGGCTGAGTGCCCTGTAGCAGGCAGAATCTCCAAGGTCAATAGTGAATCAGTTACTCTGATCCCAGTGGCTTCAACGTAAGTGAAAGAAGTGAGGCTTGTTGAAGCCTCCACTTGGATGCAATTTCTTGGTGGAAGGGGAAGGGACTGTGGACTGGACATCAAAGACGTATGCTTCGATTAAAGTTCAGCTACAAATAGCATCAAGAGTAGAGTCTCCTAGTAGATTGTTAGACCTTCAGATTATTTGTTCTGAAGATTTCCTTTAAGGATTGGTGAGCTCTCTAGTGTATTAACCTGGACAATGGCCAGCCAAGAAAAACTTCACTAAAAAGAGATCCAAGAAATCTGTCGTAGATAAGCGTTGATTTGTTTCCCCCAAATCAGATTATCACATGGGTTACCTACATGGGTTAGGGTTTGTGTTTTCCAATATTGTATGAAAATATTTAACCTTGAGTACTGTACTATAAACACTCCCCTCCCCTTTTTAACCTTTTCTTAGGGTATTGAGATGAGACAGAGAAAGGAAATTGAGAATCACTTTACTTGATCTGAATTGATGTATATATAATTTTCTAGGCTTTCTTATGATGTTAAAGACAAGAAGCAGTAGCAGATTTAGAATTCTACTTTCTCTCTACTCTGTCTCCCATGAAAAATGTCATTAAATTGCATTTGATATTGTTTCCTCGAACCTTTGGAGTTGTTTGTTGTTGTTGGGATTTTTCTTCTCTCCATAGGCTACTGTGCCACATGAGGGAATAGAAATGAAACGCGATACCCGACAGTGCAATTATCAGAAATTCACCAGCTGCCACGTTTGACTTATGTTTCATTATCTTCCTCCCCTTTTCATTTTTGCCTCCATTTTAAAGTCATAATTGGATGTAAGGGAGAAAGTAGGGCTGAAGGTGAATAAATGCTGTGGCAGCTAATTTGCCCTCAGTACTATTTCAGCATCTGGTGCTACCCTGAGAAGAGAGACCAAAGCCTCCCTCGCTGGCCGTCACTGCCCACCCCCTTCCTCCCAGTGCCCCTTATCTCAGCTCTCCCCTGCCTCTGCCTGACAACAGTGGCCCTGAAATTTACTTCTGGGCCTATCAGATCAGTTGTCAAGGGAGCCTTCATGGTTTAATTCTTTAGTTTCAGGCCACTGTTAGTTACTCGCAAGATCAGGATTGAGCAAGTTTTAATCCTATTGCCTGTCAAGTCATCTTAACCTCTATCTTCTTCCCTACGTTCTTGGTCCCAGAACCTGTTTTCTGCTCTCACAAAGGTTTATAGAAAGCGCCTCGAATTGATCCGAGTGATCAAAACTGACCACAGGGCCAGCATGAATATTCATGAGCCAGGTTACTTTTCAGGCCACGGCCTTTCTTGGGACAGTTCTGCACACCATGGTGTCCCAAACGCTTGCCCTTGCCCTAAAAATACACTCAGAGATGCACAGTAAGGTTGCTGAATGCCAGAGAGACACTCCACTGAAAGAAGGGGGAAACTCACCCATCGGAAAGTCAGCTGGGGAGGGAGGCCCAGCCCCGAGCCCACTCTGGGATGCAAGGTTAGCTCTCAGACTTGAGTGTGCTTAAGAATGATCAACAGAACTTGATTTCTGGGCCCTAGAAACTAGAGATTTTCCTTCAGGAGGTCCAGGGTGGAACCCAGGGTTCTGATTTAACATTCTCCCCCCGAGGATTCTGCTGGAGGTATGTGGGTGAGGATGAGATTCTCAAATCCAGAACTGAACACACGGATGCTAACAGGGGCCACAGGAGACTAGAATAAAGGAGCAGATAAAGCCACCTGAAGAAGAAAGCCGGTCTTTCTGCGGGAGAAAGGAAGGCAGGAAAGGAGGTGATGGGAAGCGATCACAGTTACCTTCAGATGCAGAAGCAGGAAACACTTAAATGGAGTCCAAAAAGGAGAGCAGACGGCAATTGGGTAGGGGTTCCCTGTAACCGAGTGGCAGAGGGAACTCTATTCTCCTGTCATTTGGGGGCAGAGGTGGTAGGTACAGAGGAGTGAGAGAAGGCTGGGCAGGCAGCCTTCTGTGTAAATCTTCCCCAGGAGCACAGAAGGGGCTTATCTTGTAAATCCCTGCCAGGTTGGGATGGTAATTCATATTTAAATCTCTGCCCCCAGCCCTGACAGGGAGATACCTCGCAAATCCCCAGGGAGGCATTTATTTATCCTGCAAATCTCCCCAGGATGCCTGAACAGGGGTCACCGTTTCAGGGCCCTCTGTGGGGAATGTGATTACCAGGCCACTTCTGGCAGCCACTCAGAGCTCAGCCCCATGTAAGCCTTGCCTATGGGGCGAGAGCAAAGGAAATCACTGAACTGGTTTCTTACTAGCCTAGAGGTAGGCAAGATAAACTCTGTACACCCTCTGTAAGGGGGCCACTGGGAAAAGCATCTATCAAGGATAAAGTTGGGGGCATGGATTACCACCCATCCATGAGGTAATTCAATCTTCCCTTCTCTCTGCCTCTTCCTAGGTTCCAAATCAACTTTGTTCACACACAGAGATAGACATTTCTTGATTTTTACATCTGACTTGACGCATCATTCTGGCAATTACAGAGTTAAAAAAAACAAAACACAATCAGACAGGAAATCAAGCACCCCAATACATCGAAATGTTAGGGAATCGTTGACGGAAACCGCCCGCCTCGGCCAGGCATGATGATAACCGCTTGAAGGACCTCATCAGAAGGTCGCGATGAAGAACGCAGTGCTGCCGAGGAAAGCTAACCGGGAGAATTCGGGAGGGGCCGAAAGGAGGAGGGAGGAGACGACATGCCCTGCCAACCTCCCAGAAACCCTCACGCTGGATCCATCTTGGCTGAGAGACGCACGCGCCACAGGGAAGGCCCCTGAGTCAGACCAGCTACGGGCCAAGCAAGATGATTGGCCAGAGACAACCCGGAAACTAACGCCATTACCATAAAACCTGAGGCTGCAAGCCGCGTGGAGAGCAGTTCTCCGGGGCTGCCTCACCCTGCCGCTCTCCACCCGGGTGCCCCTTCCCAATAAAACCTTTGCTTTATCAGTACGTGTGTCTCCTCGGACAACCCATTTCCAAGTGTTTGACAAGAGCCCACTCTCAGGCCCGGGAAGGGGTCGCCCTTCCTGCAACAGAAAAGCTTCCAGATCATTCAGAAGGTGAGCCCACCACCTACCCTGTGGCCCTGCTTCCTGCGAACAAGGACAGGAGGTCGAGGTCCGTCAGCAACACGCAAGGAAGTTTCTCCTGAAACTCTGGGTCCATCCCCTAAACATTCAGATTGCATCTTCACCAACCCGGGAAAGGTGCTCTGTAAAAAAAGAGAATCGGGAAAACCACTGTCACTGGGGCTGGTTTAGTGATGCGACCACATCCTGAGGGTGAGGCTTAGTTGGGGAATGGGCTGTCGAGGGGAGAGGGCAGAGAAGAAGCCTGCTTAGCAAATAAAGTAAAAAGTATTTTTATTTGCTAAATCTGGCAAACCTAGGAGGAAGGAGTCCCTAAAGTGCATTTGTTTTATTGTGGGTGCAGGTTACTAGCCACAGTAGGCCCTTAGGGGGAGGGTCCCCATCTTGCTAATTCTGCCTCTAATCTGGGGAGCTGAGTGTATGGCCAGTTCTCTCCGGCCACAGGGCTGGTGGAGCGGTATTCCCTAGGCCTCGCTACCGCATCCATGGTGGGCTGTTCTCTGGGTGGGCTCTGGTGGGCTGGAACTCGCCTCTGCTTCTTAACAAGCCCAGGACGGCTTGAGATCCCAGAGTCTCAGGGGCACCTGGGCACAGGGAAGCCATGGCAATTTAGAAATAGTCGCAAGTCTTCATATGCCCTTAAGAAGAACGCTTCAGGACAGGATGTAGGAGTGCCTTCAGCCTAAGCAAAAAAATATTACTGAATGCCTATGTACGTTGGGTTTGCTGGAGGATACAAAGGGAAAAGAGGGTCTGGTCCCTGCCCTCAGGAACGTCTTAGTGGACTCAAGGAGCCAAAATAAATGCATTTAAATGTGCATAAAGCACCTCTCACATGGTCCAGCAGTTGCCAAGCAGCGGCCCAGTAGCAGTGGTTGGGTTGGGTTACAGGCATCCATAGATTTGGCCAGAAGGAGACAAAGAGCCCAAATGGATTTAGACGATCTACAGTTTACAGTGAGAAGAACATTTTAGTCCAGGTTCCCTGAGCCCCAATTCCGAAAGAACAATGAACAGGTGTTGACTGTGCACAGAGTGGGGATAAATTAGAGAGAGGAACCCTGAGATCAGGAGATTCTGATCTTATACGGGGTTGCTAGCAAACCTGCCCCTCCTCCTTTCTGGAGAGAGAGATTAGTTTTATTACTCTGGAATATAAGCAAATCTCTCTGAGGAGGGAATACCTCTATTTTTTACTACCCAGGAATGTAAAGAAATTTGTTCTAGAAGGAGCCACTGTCTCCATGCTTACACTGATATTCCTAAGAAGATAGTTCTAGAGCAAACAGGCTCTTCACGCCTAGACGAGTAGAAACACACAGACTTAGATAATAAAGAGCTAATGAAATGATTAAGACTTTAACTGGGGCTTCCCTGGTGGCGCAGTGGTTGAGAATCTGCCTGCCAATGCAGGGGACACGGGTTCGAGCCCTGGTCCGGGAAGATCCCACATGCCACGGAGCAACTAAGCCCGTGCGCCACAACTACTGAGCCTGCGCTCCAGAGCCTGTGAGCCACAACTACTGAGCCCGCGCGCCTAGAGCCCATGCTCCACGACAAGAGAAGCCACCGCAGTGAGAAGCCCACGCACCACAATGAAGAGTAGCCCACGCTCGCCACAACTAGAGAAAGTCCACATGCAGCAACGAAGACTCGATGCAGCCAAAACTAAAATAAAATAATAAATAGATAAACTTAAAAAAAAAAAGACTTTAACTGGCATGGTTTGAGGAGGAGCTTGATGGAAGCTTAGATGATTTTAAAAAATGCTTCATGGAGAAAGATGAACTTGACTTTGCCCCTGAAGAACTTGTAAATAATGTCCAGGACTCCAGCCCATTCTATCTGCTAAGACAGGGGCTGGCCAGATAATAAATATTTTAGGTTTTGCAGACTATATGCCCTCTATGGCAACGATTTAATTCTGCCATTGTGGTGTGGAAGCAGCCTCAGACAATACATGAATGAATGAGTGTGCTGTGCTCCAATAAAACATTACCTACAAAAGCAAAGAGCAGACTGGATTTGTCCAATGGGCTACAGTTTGTCAACTCCTGCACTGGAATACACAACAATGAACCTTAATACAGATTCAAGGGGATGAGCAAATGTTGGAAATGACAGAAAGGATTCATGCAATGGGAGGAGAGCTGGATGACGAAGCACTGAATAATGAAGAGAGTAATAGAGGAAATATCTAGATTAGGTAATTTGTAGGATCCTTTATCACTCTGAGATTCCATAATTGTTTAGGGTCTTGGTAGAGTAACTATAAACTCTACAGGCATTTTGAGTTTTCTTCCAGATATAAGAATGAAGTTAGAGTCCTATTGGAATCTTAATCTATATATTCACCTCCAAAATTCTAGAAGAGCTAGAGATTCTAGAAGGCCACAGAGAGCCTTACTCATGATAGCTCCTAGGTTCTCTGAAATAAATGATAAAGGGGACTTTGAGTCTGATGGTCAGTGACCTGTCCAAAACACCAGGATTACTGCTTCATTATAACAATGAGGGGGAATGCATTGATGGGGAATCCTTTAAATAACTTCCCGGAAGCAGAGGACAATCAAAATACAAGGGTGCTGTCTTGGGAAATCCAGGTTGTCATAAGACATAAAGACTTTGGAATACAATACTATCTAGTGCCACTCAAATATTTTCCTCCCCAGCATTTTAAGATGCCCAGGATTTGTTTTAATCAGATATGATAAGACGGTAGACACAGAGACAAGTACCTTTGAAAGAAAAGCTTATTATTTATAATTCCCAAGAGGAGGGGGGACCCGCCATGCCACACAGAGCCACACAAGGAAGCACCAGGGTTGATCAGGAGGCAGGAGTGAGGGGAAAGCGTCATGGGCAAAAGCCATTATTGGTACTTTTTTTGAGAAGGAATGAGTGAGGCAGAGGAAACACTGAGCAGGTTTAGAATTAGGTATTTGAATCTCAGTGGCCTCTGGACTACAAGTATTGTCTCTTATTTGCTGGACACTTGGTCCCTGGGGTGATTTAGGGTAGGGGCCTGATAAAAGGAGGAGGGTAGGGGTTTGGATTCAGGATTGGTTGGTTTGCATATCAAGGGCCTGCTCTCAGGCAAGTTGTTTGCTCTCTCTAGGAATTATCTATCTAACCTTAGGAGGGGCTGTCCCTCTTCTAGGTCCTCAAGGCCCCAAGATGTCAAAACATCATAAAAAATAAAACACATGATCAATACAATTTTCCAGGCCCAGGAAAATTTTGTTCTAAATGTCTGGACAGAAGAAATTATAGACTAAAAGAGTTTTAATTCCTTGGAGAAGATCACGTGGGCTGAAAGAATTGTCATCTTTGTAGAAAATTCTCCCTTCACACTTGGGTGGCTACAGTACCAGCTGTGGAGTGAGGCCCAAACTAAGGCAGTGGGAGCAGCAGAGCTTAGAGACTGACAACAGCCTTGCAGGAGAACAGTTCATAAGGAAAAGGTGTTCAGCCTAGGTGAATGCTGCCCTCTGGAGTTGTGCAGTGCACCACCTGCACAGCTGTACACCAGAGGCCTCAGTGTGAACCACCCAGGACACACAGGAATGGGGGAGTATATCAGTCAAGATTTTTAGCTGTGGACAATAAAATCTACTGCAGCTAGTTTAAGCAGAAAATACATGAGGTAGTTCACAGGCAGGCCAGAGAGTCACAAAGTCAGGGACAGAGCAGCCAGAGAAGACACCCAGCCACTGCACAGAATTCTTCCAGCAGAAATACCACTGTGTTGACTTCTGCTTCTCGATACCTTGATGCTAGGAGGCCGGATGCTAGGGTCAGAAACTCTGCCACAGCTGCTTCAGAAGAGTGAAGGCACCCCAAAGCAGAATATGGCACCCCAAAATGTGACTATAGGAGTTCAGGACATGCCACCCCAAAATATGCCACTTTGGTATATTGATTATTTTGAGCCCTAGGCACTTGGAGAATCCCAAACATTGTACAAGGAAAGGCTTTCTCTGAACTCCCCTTATCTGCCTAAAAAGATCCTTCAGAAGGAACTCAACTGTCATAAATCCCCTCCCCAGGAGTTTCATCAACCAGGGAAGATGGACTCATCACAGGAGAGAGAACTAGAAGTCGACACCACACTCAGACAAACTTCACAAACTACCACACCTCCCATCTGTGCTTCTAAGGGTCCATTCATCGTTCCTAAAAGTCAATTTCTCCCCCTCCCACCGCAAAGGCCTACACCCGCGTCTCCCCGTCCCTATTAAGATGGTTTTTAAGCCTGAATTCTAAGCCACCTCTTTGAGTTACTCATTTTTCCTGGGTGTCTCCCATGTATACATGACGTGCACATGTTAATAAACTGCTGTTTGTTTTTCCCTTGTCCACCTGTGTTTTATTACAGGGATCTCAGCTAAGAACTCAGAAGGGTAGAGGGAAAGCAGTTTTCCTCCCCTACAAGGGCCAGCTATCCCTGCCACTGTGCTTGCCGGGAGATCAAATCCCTAAATCATATGAGGAGTTCTAAATGCCAGGGAAACTAGGCAGAATGGGTCTTCGCTTTCAGGCTCTCTAAGCTCCAGAAATCAAACTGAAAGGGACTGGAATCTGTACTACACAAGTCAACTTACACTACCTGTCACAGTAAAGAATGAGAGGCTTAGAGTTCCAGGAACACAACTGGGGATTCAAAGCAGCTACCACTGGGCGGATCGCCTGAGTTCTGGCTTGTCCCAGTGCCGGTGTGGGCTGGGAAACAAGGGGTGAATAACCCGAAGTGAGAAGCACCAAAATCCTTGAAGTAGACTGCATTTTGCCAATAGACCTATTCCTGAAACAATGAACTAAATCACATACTAAGTGCCACACCTAATATTTACTACTTAAAGAACTCCATTGTGCATCCTCCGCAAAGTGAATGACTGTACTTCTATATTTCTCTCACGCGAAGCGGGATTTAACAGATTGAGCTTTCTTAAATCAAGGTGTACTATCCCCTTGGAGCCTTTAAAAGAACGGAACGTCACAAATCTCATGAAAGGATGCCACAAAGAGTCACAGTTTTGACATAACAGGCACGACATAACTGCAAAACGGAAGCTGGCAGTGCCGCCGTTAAGCTCCCTGCCTTCCAAATTAAGAGCTGGAACTCATCAGCTTGGACACGGAGGGAACGATCTGTGTGATCCTAATACCTGGCTGTGTCCACTTAGTAGCTAAAGTCCTCAGAGTGTCAACTCGAACGCAGATCCTGGGTCCCGCGTTCACATGTGTGCTCTAAATACTCAGTCAGGTGCTGGATGGGAGGCACAGGTACTTAACGCTCTCATAAAAAGCAGCACGCAGATGGTAATTAACGCCTCACACTGTCCCCAACGCACAAGGCAGATTTGCTACAGTGGCAGCAACTCTGATTTCTGATTTCTTTTTCTTTTTTTTTTTTTAATTTTTGCCCGGACAGCTGGAGACCAAAAGCTGTACATTATGAAAGCTTCCCTCAAATCCCAGTGCATAATGGAGACTGGTTCTCCTTAATAGATTCATGTACTCCTGCCCCAGCGCCTTGTCAAATAATAGCACAGTCCAAGCAGTAAGAGAGGAGTCCGCACACTCCCAGCCCGCTCACAAGTGCAACAGTGGGGAGGCGGCTTGTTTATTACCCTGTGTAGAGCAGAATCAAATTGTTTATGGACCATTTAGATGCAAATGTTATCATTCATTTAGCAAACATGCTGCATATGCAGACAGTTTAGCCAAACAATGGATCTATAAGGACATCCCCCACTAATCTACGAGTATCAACTGTGCCTTTTCAAAGGGGATTTGGATTTTCTCTGAATTGATCAAACTTGACAAGTAATTTCTACGTAATGTTCTGGCTCGGCTCTTCTCTCTTCACCATCTGTAGGTGAGAAATCCTATTGTCTGCTAGTGACGAGGTACAACCTTTCTGCAGGATCTATTTTGTTTGGTTGCCTTGAAATTACAAAACCTTTCCATTCCACATGTGCCCCATCCCCCAATCCATTTACGCTTCCTGAGCTGTTGCAGGAGAGGAAGCTGTGAAGAAACCTAAGCCATCTTTGTACAAAGGGAGACAGTGTTCTCGCTCACCAGCCCACAAGACCGCCTCAGTCCCTGCCTGGGAATTGTAAACCAGCCACTGCTGTCCCAACAACTCTCGGAATCAATGAAAACCACATTAGGGAAAAAGACACCAATCTGAAAACTCTCCCTGTCCTGGAGTTTATTATCAAAACACCAGCTTGATTCAGTTGTAGTAAACAACTGGGTGAACAGGAGAACACCAAGGTAATAAGCCCAGCAGGTCAGAGATGTAAAATGGGATTAGACGAATTTTTCTACCGAGGGCTCAAAGGGAGGGGCTGGGGGCTGTGTTGCCTTTGAATGAGCTCAAAGGTCAGCCTCTATGTATTCGACTAATCTCAGGACTAAAACCTATGTGAGTTTCTGTCCTGGTACCAGGCAGGTGACCTTTAAAAAAAAAATCACATTTTTCTTTGTCCATGTCCAAATGGAAGAATACTTGTGATCTGCCCACTGTCTCTTCAAGGAGCCTTAGCCCAACAGAATCTCCTACCAATCCCAGGCGATCCTTTGGCTTGGTCATTAGAAAACAATAATTAAATTGCCAACACATCCTTTAACTACGTTACCTCGGTTTCACTGGAAGGCCAGTCAACGCCTAGATTCAACTGACAATGATCAAGTGGTAATGATGTGTACCAGGAACACAGGGCCAGATGCCTTTGAAATTTTTTTAAGGGAAAAAAAAAAAAAAGCCTTGATATTGTTTTTTATTAATTCAACAAATTTTACAAAATGCTGGCTAGGGTATAATTCTCCAAATGCTAAATAGAATACATGCCAAATGAATAGTAAGTCCCCTTCTCTATGCCACCCACCCCTAACACTAGACACACACACACACACACACACACACACACACACACACACTCTGTATCCAAAAGTAGTTTCCCACTCACCACTCCTTGCAACAATTCTTAAAACCTGCTGCTTGGGCTTCCCTGGTGGCGCAGTGGTTGAGAGTCCGCCTGCCGTTGCAGGGGACACGGGTTCGTGCCCCGGTTCGGGAAGATCCCACGTGCCGCGGAGCAGCTGGGCCCGTGGGCCATGGCCGCTGAGCCTGCGCGTCCGGAGCCTGTGCTCCGCAACGGGAGAGGCCACTGCAGTGGGATCCCCGCGCGCCGCCGGACGAAAAAAAAAAAAAAAAAAAATACCTGCTGCTTTACTTCCTTAACCGCTAATGTCATCCTTTATCTGTGTTCTAGCTTCATCCCTCACTACTGTAACTACCTCGGCTCTCTCACATCACAGGCTACTGCTTTGTTGCCAAATTCGGTGACCTCTTGTTTTAGAGGGAGTGCTCATGGATTTCCGGGAAATTCCTGAGCCCTACCCAGAGAGGTCCACTGCGCATCTCACACCCAGCTTTCTCCCAAAGTCAGTGCTGACCTGCTTCCTCTACCTGCACGGGAGCCACCCCGCCAAACCTTCCATTCTGGAGTTCCCAGCCTCTGGAGAGGCAGCGCTCTCCTCCCGGTCACCTAGACTAGAAAGCCAGAGGCATCTTAACACCTTCCCTTATCCTCCCCTGGCTTTTCCAGTCCACCTTGGTATCCACTGATTCTTCCCCTACATCACTGGCTCTCCAAGAACTGTCCTGCACTTCAGAAAACTCCTCAAGGTATTCAAATCGCATGTGAAGAGCTCCACTTCACATCATGTTGTATTTGTGACTGTCACCTCCACAGTGATTTTAGTGTGGGTGAGAATATCTGACTACTTCATACTGAAACGCATGTTATTTGATTATAAATGACTTTCTTGGTGTTTCTCCTTTATACTACACTTAGTGTATTACAATTGCTGAAATTACGAGAGTAGGTTGGTTAGATTATTTGCGAGCTTCATTTCAGCTGAGGTTGGTAAACACCTCTCTCTCGTAGAGCTAGTATTTAATCTTTCCTTTCCAGGCCCACTGGTCCTTTCCAATTGCTTAGCCAGATACTAAAATTTTCATCCGTCCCTGCCCCATCGTATCTCCAACTTCTTGCCTCTCCAATCCTCCCTCTGATGAGAAAGGTGATCATTATATACCACACGTCAGACTGTGTCTCTACCCTCCTTCAATGCCTTCCCACTGCCTCGAGAGGCAATTTTAACTCCTGAGCACACAGGGTAAAGCTGTCACAAGGGGGTCACTGCCACATCTCATGCTGTGTCCCTCCACACATTCTAAGCTTCCGACACTGGGGTGTGTTTACTCCTCTGGTCCTTCACTTATGCTGTCCCCTCCGCTTCAACTGCCTATCCCTCCTCCAAGCATCAGTACAAGAGTCACCCCTCAGCAAAACCTTCCCTGCCCCCAGGTCCCCCACTCCTCTAAGCACGTTACTTAAACCCATTAGAGCACGCAGTTCCTCCCTGCACCATAGTTCTGGTGATTACATACCTCTCCCCTATGGTGTGGTCCCCCGAGCCAGGACCGTCTCATTTACCTCTGTAGCCCTTCTGATATAGTGTGTGCTCGAGAAATACTTCTTGAGTTCAGTTGAAATAGCAAGTCCTGCCAGAGCGAGAAGCATTTTTAGACAAAAGATCATCAGTTGAGCAAGACCCAGGGGAGGAAAGTGTACCCAGTCCTATTCGCCAGGCTAAATGCAGGGCTTAGAGCCCCCCAGGAAAAGCCTCAGATACTTCCTTCCTGTTATTTTAATTAAAATTAAAGGCACATGTCAATAAAATAATAAGGAATACATGCAGCATTTTCTTGGGACTTCCCTGGTGGTCCACTGGGTAGGACTCCGAGCTCCCAATGCAGGGGGCCTGGGTTCAATCCCTGGTCGGGGAACTAGATCCCACATGCATGCCGCAACTAAGAGTCCACATGCCCCAACTAAGAAGCCCGCATGCCACAACTAAAAAGTCCACATGCCGAAACTAAAGAACCTGCATGCCGCAACTAAAGATCCCACATGCTGCAATGAAGATCCTGCCTGCTGCAACTAAGACCTGGCACAGCCAAAATAAATAATAAAATAAATAAATAAATAAATATATTTTTTTTCTTTTTTTTTTTTAATGCAGCATTTTCTTAAAAGCCCATACTATCAGGACTTCCCTGGTGGCGCAGCGGTTAAGAATCCGCCGCCAGTGCAGGGGACACGGGTTCGAGCCCTGGTCTGGGAAGAACCCACATGCCGTGGAGTAACTAAGCCCGTGCACCACAACTACTGAGCCTGTGCTCTAGAGCCCACGAGCCACAACTACTGAGCCCGCGTGCCACAACTACTGAAGCCATCACGCCTAGAGCCTGTGCTCCACAACAAGAGAAGCCACCGCAATGAGAAGCCTGTGCACCGCAGCGAAGAGCAGCCCCCGCTTGCCACAACTAGAGAAAGCCCACACGCAGCAATGAAGACCCAACGCAGACAAAAATTAATTAATTAATTAATTAAAAAATTTTTTTTTTTTAAAAAAGCCCATACTGTCAGGCCAGCTCGACTGCCAGAGCTCCACTCCATAGCAACCCACCACCATCACCGTTTCTGCCCCAGAAGCCCCTCCCGGTGGTGCTGTTGGAGTTGGGGTGACTCTCCCGCCACTGCTCTTCCAGCCAAGCATGGAATCCACGCTCCTCACTCAGCGGTGGGCTTTGGGCCGATGGGGTAAACACTCCGTGCAGTCAGGTCTAAGCAACACTGAGGCACACACATCTGCAGTGCCTAGCACGCAGCTCTGCCGTGTGCCCCCGTGTGGACCTCCACGGTCACCCAGCCCTGGTCTGGATCCTTCCCCCCACCTTCTCTCCCTTCTGTCTCTGTCGTCTCTGTCCACCTGGCCCCCTCTGCCTTCTCATGTCACCCGTCTTCCCCTCACTCCATCCTCCTACAGCTCTGACCATCTTTCAGGCTCACGGTGTCCCCTCTCTCTTCAAAGTCTTCATGCTGTTGCTTCTGCCTGAAACACTCTCCCTCCTGCCCACTCACCTCCAGTTATCTGGGTAATTCTCACTCTGCCTCGAGCCTCAGGGAGGGCTTTCCCGGCACCTCTGATTTAACGAAAGGCTCGCAGGGCTTTCTCAGCACTTGTAGTGCTTTGCGTTTGTCTTCTTGTGTGTGTCTGTTCGCCACAGTATCCCCAGGGCCCAACACAGGGTGTGGCACACAACAGCAAGTCAATAACTATTTGCTGAATTGAAATGAGCTGCATGACTGCGTGGGTCTTCAGGTTTCATGGGAATATCTACCACGGGCCAGACATTGTTCCCAAAGTGTTGGAGAACAGCTCTGAGCAAGGTGGGCAGAATCTCCGTTGTCAAGGGTCTTACGCTGCAATGGGAGGAGACAGATTTTAAAAAGACATAAACAGATGAAAAAGGAACATGATTACTTCCAACAGTGATGTTTTTGAAAAAGTAAAATCCTCCCTTTCTCTATTAACTTGTTCAAGTTGCCGGAGTTGCGTACATTCCAACTCCCTCGAAGGCCATGATCACCCAATACCTGCACAATATTAGGGTGATGTCAGTAGGGAAGAAGCAAGACCGACGGCCTAGGGCTTGACAGCCAGCGGGCGGGCCACCTTCCCCCATGCCAGCCTCATCTCTCCTGTCCTCTCCGTGTCTATACCACAGCTCCAGCTCAGGTCCTCTTCGATTCCAGGGATTCACAAGTGTCTCTGTCTCCATTTGTGAACAGGAAGACAGGAACCATCACTTCCTCAACCCTGCACACTGCCCAGCCTATAGTAGGAGCTCAATTAACATTTGCTATCTTTGAAAAAGCTGAATTTGAAGGCTAGTGCGCAGAAGTTTAAGTATGGAGCAAGTTGACTTTTGCAAACTCTGAAAAAATAATTCCACACCTGTTGGCCTTTCTGACAGGATCTACTGGGTCCCTGTCTGCAGATTTGAGGATTGGCTGCTGTGACATCAGTGCCGTCCTGTTGTTGCTCAGCTATCCTAGCTCTTTGGTTCACTGAGCTCCCTCTCCAGGCCTATCCCCAGGCCCAGCGCCTATGTTGACAGTATGTCCTCTAGGGCCCACCAGGGACATGTTCTCTTCTCATGCAGGTTTGAGGATGCTGCAGTCCCTGCAGAAGCTGGTGACTCTGCTTCCACATAAGCAACCACCATTCCTCTGTAAGTCAGGGCCAAGCCTGGTGGTACGGGGACATCCAGAATGTGAGGCAAGGCAGGAGCACCTTGAGAGCCTAGATAAGCAGGCAAGCAACTTCTCAAGGACATCGCATCAAGTTGTCCTATTTCTCTGCCCCATAAGGGAGGAGGGCCACCAGAGGGAAAGGAGAGGGAGAAAGAGCAGGTAGGGGTGCAATGGAGAGATGGCAGAGGTGATGAATGGGGGACGGAGAGGCAGAGCTAAGGATTAGACTAGATTAGTGTTCTCAAGCTTTAGGGTGCCCCGGAATCACTTGGGGATCTTGTAAAAATGCAGGTTCTGATTCCACAGGGCTGCGTAGCATCTCAGACTCTGCTTTTCTGACAAGCCCACGGGGGACGGCTGCACTGCTGGGCCTCAGACCACACACACTGTGTAATAAAGACGGAGGGACTTCCCTGGAGGTCCGGTGGCTGACTCCGCGCTCCCAGTGCAGGGGGCCCGGGTTCGATCCCTGGTCAGGGAACTGGATTCCACATGCCGCAACTAAGTGTTCGCATGCCACAACTAAGAGTCCGCATGCCGCGACAAAGATCCCGCGTGCTGCAACGAAGATCCCGCATGCCACAGCTAAGACCCGGTGCAGACAAGTAAATAAATAAATATTAAAAAAAAAAAAAGACTAAGATGATTTCTTAAGGCCCCTTCTGTGCCGGGATTGAGCCTATAATTCTCTAAAGGCTTGGAAGTAGGGTGACCACACTGACTGGTGGGGGCTGTGAAGAGGTGTCTTTATTCAGTATGACCATATGCCTAGTAAAAATGGGAGATTCTGGTACTATAAAAGAAGGAGAGAACAGATTCTGGAGGATCACGACTGCTTCTGCCACACTGACACTGAATCACCACTTATTGTGTGCTGAACATTGGGCTTGGTACTTTATTGGCAAAGCGTGACCTATAAGACAGACATTCTTGGAGCCCAGAAGTAAACCCACCCACCTATGATCAATTAATCTTCAACAAGTGAGGCAAAAATATACAATGGAGAAAAGACAGTCTATTCAGCAAGTAGTGTTGGGAAAGCTGGACAGGTTCATGTAAATCAATGAAGTTAGAGTACTCCCTCACACCATACACAAAAATAAACTCAAAAGGGCTTAAAGACTTAACTATAACACATGACACCATAAAACTCCTAGAAGAAAACATAGGCAAAACATTCTCTGACATAAATCGTAAGAGTATTTTCTTAGATCAGTCCCCCAAGGCAATACATAAAAGCAAAAATAAACAAATGGGACCTAATCGAACTTATAAGCCTTTGCACAGCAAAGGAAACCATCAACAAAATGAAAAGACAACCTACAGACTGGGAGAAAATATTTGCAAACGATGTAACTGACAAGGGCTAAATTTCCAAAATATACAAATAGCTCATACCACTCAAAATCAAAAAAACAACCCAATCAAAAACTGAGCAGAAGACCTCAACAGACAATTCAAAGAAGACATAGAGATGGCCAATAGGCACATGAAAAGATGCTCAACATTGCGAATTATTAGAGAAATGCAAATCAAAACTACAATGAGGTATCACCTGACACCAGTCAGAATGGCCATCATTAAAAGTCTACAAATAATACACACTGGAGAGGGAGTGGAGAAAAGGGAACCCTCCTACACTGTTGGTGGCAATGTAAATTGGTACAGTCACTATGGAAAACAGTATGGAGGTTCCTTAAAAAACTAAAAACAGAACTACCATATGATCCAGCAATCCCACTCCTGGGCATGTATCCAGAGGAAACTAACTTGAAAAGATACATGTACCCCAATGTTCATAGCAGCACTATTTACAATAGCCAAGATATGGAAACAACCTAAACGCCTGTCAACAGAGGAATGGATAAAGAAGATGTGGTACACATCAATGGAATACTAGTCAGCCATAAAAAGAGAATGAAATAATGCCATTTGCAACAACGATGGACCTAGAGATTATCGTACTAAGTGAAGTAAGTCAGACAGAGAAAGACAAATATTGTATCACATGTGGAATCTAAAATATGATACACATGAACTTATTCACAGAACAGAAACAGACTCATAGACATAGAAAACAGATTTATGGTTACCCAAGGAGAAAGTGGGGGGACAGATAAATAAGGAGTTTAGGATTAGCAGACACAAACTACTCTACAAAATAAACAACAAGGCCCTACAGTATAGCATACGGAACTATATTCAATATCTTGTAATAAGCAACGTATAATGGAAAAGAAGATGAAAAAGAATATGTATATATATATACAAAACTGAATCACTTTGCTGTACACCAGAAACTAACACAATACTGTAAATCAACTATACTCCAATAAAAATTTAAAAAAAAAAAGACGGCCACTCTTGTTATTCCCATTTTATAGCTGAGGAAACTGAGGCTTGCTTAAGAAGGCTTAAGTTATTTGCCCCAAGTCACCCACCTTGAAAATGGCCAAATTATATTTTGAACACAGTAGGCCAAGCCCAGAGCTGTAATCACTATAATCTGCAATTTGCCATGGCCAGGTGACTTGCATTTAAATGAGGACTCCCATCTCCTCCTGGCTGTGTTCTCTTGAGCATGCAGTAAGTGCTTGATCACACTGTCTATTATTACTATCATAATTATTACCATTAATTGAGACCATGGGGCAGGATGCCTGTGGATTTAGAAAGCAGGGGAAGGAAGGGAGGATCGCTGGGAGGCTCCTGAACCTCCTGGCCAGAATTAAACCTCTGCCCATGGAAAGCCCAGAACCAAGAAGTATGGCTCTCATTCTCTTGCCCTGAATCAGTGATTCCCCTTCCTGAAGCATCAGACACCCAGTAGGGAAGTGGGGCAAAGATGACCTCAACCTTAGAACTCTCATTTTCATCAGCTACATCTACAAGGGACGGGACACATTTACAGTTGCAAAAAGAGGACCAGAGAGACATGGCTGACTGCTCGGCCAATGGTCAGCTCAGGCAGGACAACACGGTCAAGGCCCTGCATTGAAAGTGACAGTAGGTTGGGGAAGACCTTGAAAGCTGGCACAGGGCACGAATAGGGTGAGGAGAGTGAGGCATTCACTTCGGGAGCAAAATTTAAGGGAGTGCCAAAAATTAGTAACCGAGATAAATAATATTTTAATGCAATATTATTTTAAAAATCAAAATTGATGCCCAAAAATTCCATGCAGGAAAAAATGATCAGTATTATAAATAAAGACCAGATGTGACCCTGAACTTTGTACAACCCTGAGAGTGAGTTCCTCACCTGGTCCAGCCTTGATTAGCTGGGCAAGAGATCTAGTGCCCCACATTTGGTGCAGGGACAAAAGGAGGAGGTGTGGTTCCCACCCTTCACAAACTTACAGGTTTATCCTGGTGAAACTAGGGTGTACTCCTAACAGTACAACTGCTTGCTGGGCCAAAGGAAGTTGGAGCAATATTTATTTAACCTAAAATGTCAGTATCGTTCAAAACCCTTCAGAATTCACATGCACTTTAACACAGCAATTCTGCTTCTAAGATGTTATCTTAAGGAAATAATAACAGATATGTGCAAAGACATTCATCACAGCATAGTTTATATGAAAGAACTGTTAGAAGCCTCTTAAATGGCCCAAAATAAGGAACTGATTTTAAAACAATAACGAGATATCCATATAATAAAATATTGGGTTGGCCAAAAAGTTCGTTCAGGTTTTTCCATACATCTTATGGAAAAATCCGAATCAATTTTTTGGCCAACCCAATACTATTCTGCCCTTTAAAACACTGCTGTAGAAGAACTGTTGATGACATGAGGAAAAGCTCATGAAACAAGTGCGGAAAGTAAATGAAGGTGTATATATGAAGACCCTCGTTAAAGAGCTAAAAATGATTACCTTTGGGGGCAGTGGGATATATGGTGGTTTATATTATATTCTGTATTATCAACATTTTCTAAAATGAATTGTTCTTATAATTGGATGTCAGCATACTCTATTTTTTAAGAAGCAAGGATCTATTTACAGATTAGTAGAGGCCCGAGAGGAAGGAGACGCATCATTCCGGGGAAGACAATGGGCACAGGCAGTGGGGTTGGCCAGGATGGCTGGAGCAGGGGAGGTGCCCAGCTAAGTATGGTGTCCTCGGACACACCCATGGAGGAACAGGGGGGCACAGAGCCTGGAGTGGAGTGAAGGTTCCTCAGACGCAGAGCAGGAAACAGCCGCCCGCATGGCCGCCAATTCCAGAAAGCCCGGATAATCCTAGATCCTGCACACACAGGATCCAGTGAACCTGTTCCGTCAGAGAGGGAAGGAGCCACGGGCATAATTCAGAGCCGTGATGAAAGTTCCAGCAGCTCCTCTGATTAAAACTGCAAATCCACAATTCTCCACCTAATCCCTTGGTGAAAGGGAAGATTAGCACAAGTCCGCAGCCCTGATAACTCCTACTACCCCTTTAAGTCCCATGTAAAATTTCAGGCATCTCCCTGGAGACCCCAAGCTGGGCTATTGCCATTGCTTTCCCACTAATTGGAAAACTATAATAAGAAGGGAAACATTGCCGATTCCATAATAACCTCAATAATAGAGCAGCTTGCCTTGTGCTCCCTGATTACTCTATCCGTTTACTAAATACACTTGCAGGGCTTGAAAGGATGAATGATGGAGGTTATTGTGAGCCCTTGATGTCACTGCATTTTTCATTATATTAAAACAATAACATTGGTACTGGGGGAGATCATTTGGTCCAGAAAACCTTCGGACTCCTGCGTGCTGGGATGGAGGCTTTGCAAATTTGAACGACTCCCTTTGGGGACATAAAGACATGCAGCTTTCTGTGCCCACAACGGAATCTTTAAACCACAGCGGGAGGAGGGGGCGGCATGAGCGCAGGGGCCTCAGCGAAGCTGTCGCTTCTTCCTCCCTTTTTGTTCCAAACCACTTCGCATCTGGCATCTCACGGTGTCTTAAGAGGCTATGGCTGTGAGCAAAGGAGGTGACGGGGAGTCCATGGGGCAGGGAGAGGCTGGAGCGGCTCCATGGGGGAGTGGACAATACATCCCCAAACCCGCCGGCTCCCCACCCCGTCACAAGGTCCAGAGAGCTGTGCGGTGGCTGTAGCCCGCCTGCTGCTCCTGGGGAAGACCCAGCCACCACCATGCCCTCAAAGAAACTGCATTCCCAGCCCTGGGTGGCCCTTACCAGTCGAATGACGACATAGGGGCCCAAGGACCCCTAATGCAGAATCCACTGATTTCCTATTTTCCCAACACTGTATAGCAGAGGGAACTCTACTCAATAATCTGTAATGACCTTATGGGAAAAGAATCTAAAAATGAGTGGATACATGTATATGTATAACTGATTCACATTGCTGTACACCTAACAGTAACACAACATTGTAAATCAACTGTACTCTAATAAAAATTTTAAAAGAACCAGTCCACAAATAGGCCACGATCGTTATTTTTGCACAAGAGTGGCAGAGGTGTTAACTGTGGGGCTGTCTCAGGCTTTACACAAAGGAATACATTTTTAAATGGGCAGCTGGTTTGAGATAAAATTACAGGTGCACTTACAGTGGTAACAAAGGAGGGTGCCTCTGACAATGTAAATTTCCATGGCATGGGATATGGCAGACGACACCACTTCCCTTCATCTGGAACAAGCACTGAACACTGAGCCACACTTGTACCGCAGAGAGGAATCAGGCCCAGAAATAAACCAGGAGCCACGTGGCAAGGCGTGCATTAGCCTGAAATCAAGAAGAGAGGCAAGGCTGAAGGATGGAGTATAGCGGGGCCAGGGGAGAAGATTCTGCTGGCCAAGCGTGTGGCGGCCCTTGGCACTGTCCTTCGTTTGGCCTAATCCCCAAAGTCACCTCACTCTGTAAACCCCTGCATGTTGGGGCAACACACAATTTTTAGGAAGGGGTTTTCCCCATGCATGACAATTCTTTTCCACACCATAATAAGAGCTAAGGCTTGCCCAGGCGGTCTTTCTCAAGTTTTTATAGGACATGAATCACCTGGAGATTTTGTTAAAATGCAGATTAGGATTTGACTGGTCTGTGTTGAGGTCCGAGATTCCTGCATTTCTAACAAGTTCATAGACGTTATGGGTTCACCTGGTCCATGGACCACACTTTGAGAAGCAACGTTACGTTGTTACTGTGAGCCAGGCAGGCACTGTTACAGGCGCTTCACGCATAGTGTGTACTCATCACAGCAAACCTCTTAGGTAGGTGCCATTTTGTAGATGGAGAGATGTAAGCACAGGGAGGTTTTGCAACTTGGCTGAGGTCACACAGCCAGTAAGGAACAGAGCCAGGATTTGATCCCTGGCAATCAAGTGCTGGAGTCTAACTTCTAAAAATCAGTTTCAATTCTTAGAGATGTAATTCCTCATACACCCCTATCCCACAGTGAAGTCATATACACAGGTTCTGCTTTCTGCCTGTGGACATTTCTTCCACACGGTTATTTGACGACATTTACAGAGCGAGTGTTTTGAGCCAGGCCCTGGGCAAAGCTCAAGTTTGTAGAGAGCCGGCCCTGCCTAGAGGAATGGGGAGAGGCAGGCGGGGCAGTGGGACAAGTGATCTGACAGCTCTAATGCAGAGTGACCCACCCTGGGATCACAAAATGCACTGGATAAACTCACATAGGTTACACTGTTTTCTTCTCCCCAGGGTGGAAGGGAAGGGAAGGGAAGAAGAGGAAATTAAGATTTTATTTTTCAAAAGCCTAATACATGATAAGACTTGTACATGTATTACCTCATTTAATCCACACGTCAGCCTGAAATATAGGTGATATTCTCCCCTTTAAAACTGTATCAGAGGTCTTCCCTGGTGGCGCAGTGGTTGAGAGTCCGCTTGCCGATGCAGGGGACACGGGTTCGTGCCCCGGTCTGGGAAGATCCCACATGCCGGGGAGCGGCTGGGCCCGTGAGCCATGGCCGCTGAGCCTGCGCGCCCGGAGCCTGTGCTCCGCAACGGGAGAGGCCACAGCAGTGAGAGGCCCATGTACAGAAAAAAAAAAAAAAAAACGCTGTATTAGACCCTGTCCAAGGTCACAGAGCTAGCTGAGTAGGAGCGGGCATTTGAACTTGTCTATACCTGACTCCAAAGCTGGTGTTTTTCTCATATGCCGTTTTTCCTGTTATGTACGTATTGCTGTGAAACTACCCCAAAACATAGTGGCACGAAACAACATCCACGTGATTATGCTCGAGGATTCTGCAGGATAGGAATTCAGAAAGGGCACAGCGGGGAAGGTTCTCTGCTCCACAACGTCTGGAGGACCCACTTCCAGGGGGCTTCTTGGCTCACAGGTCTGGTGCCCGAGTCAGGAAGGATGAGCTTGTCCAGCTGGGACTGTCATTTGGAGTGCCTTCCATGTGGCCGCTCATAGCAGTCTCAGGATAGTCAGACTCTACACAGTGGCCTGGGGCTCCAAGAGTAAGTGTTTCCACAAGCAAGGTGGAAGCTGCATGACATTTAATGACCTAACCCTGAAAGGGTTAGGCATCGCTTCACCTTTCTCTGTTGGTACACCATGGTCACAGAGCGGCCCCAGATTCAAGGGAGGGGACATAGACCCCACCTCTTTTTTTTTTTTTTTAATAAAAGGATCTTTTTTTTTTTTTTTAGCTGTTGGGGGTAGGAG
>NW_020837960.1:13462079-13495700 GCF_003676395.1 Aethalodelphis obliquidens | reverse complement strand
GGTGCGCGGGCCTCTCACTGTCACGGCCTCTCTTGTCGCGGAGCACAGGTTCCAGACGCGCAGGCTCAGTAGTTGTGGCTCACGGGCCCAGTTACTCCACAGCATGTGGGATCCTCCCAGACCAGGGCTCGAACCCGTGTCCCCTGCATTAGCAGGCAGATTCTCGACCACTGCACCACCAGGGAAGCCCAGACCCCACCTCTTGAAGGGGAGTGTGTCAAGGAACTTGTGACCGTGTCGTAAAACCACTACAATCACTTTCACCCAGAGGAGCCACCCTCCCACGTGGCCCTTGCGTTTTGGAACCACATCGAGGACTTTTAATAACTCAGCCCACGAGGATGTCAACTAGCGCAGCACGGGTACCCAGAAGAGTGAGCTACTGATGGCTGGAAGACATCAATGGGATGAACCCACCATTAATGTGCCCTATAGGATAGCTTTAAGGACTGCGTTCACAGGGAATCGTGGGCCTGGCAATGACCACAGACTCTCCCCCATTAATGCCCAGCGCTGCTGTTGAATGCTAATGCAGAGGACACGGCTGATGGGCAGCAACGGTTCCCCACCCACATCTTTCTTGGATCCGCCTTCTCACCATGGGCCGCAGTGGTTCCTAGATCGGGTGTCATGGTTTAAAAGCCTCCACATCGGGTTGGCACCATCCAGTACTCCCAAGAAGGCCTTGGCTTCCAGGGGACACTTACAGCGGGGACCCTTGCCACCAATAAGGAGATTCTCTCAACCTCTATAGGATATGTTCACCTTCCATCCTCCCTGGAACTTTACGTCACAAAACCCATGGCTCTGAAAGCCCAACAAGGAGCCACAGGGAGCCGTGCACCATTCAATATGGCGGACAGGTGCGAACGCAGCAAGTAACTGATGGGGAGCTGATTAGACGGGAAGCCATTTAATCAATCTGAGCAGGCACTGCAGACCACTCGCATAGAGCTCAATCAGAAGCAATCGGCAAGTGAGAAATACCTCCTTCCCTAATAATTTGGTGCTCTTCCCCCATACAACGTGGACCTATATTGATTTCGCCTTAACAACCTCGATCTAATATTTAGGGCTTCTAACAAAATGGAGTCTGTCCTTCCTTCCTTCCTCCCTTCCCTCCTTTCTCCCTTCCCTCCTTCCTCCCTTCCCTCCTTCCTTCCTTAACAATTTACTAGACAATCTAGGCACTAGGAAAAGATCAGTGACCAAAAGAGACAAAAATCCCTGCCCAGCCCTTCATTCTGGCTGGGAAAAGATAAGACTAAACAGTTAAAAGAGAACACTAAACAGTTTATACGTGATGCTAAAATGCGGTAAACGCTATGGGAAAATTAAGAAGATTGCAAACAAGTGTTGGTGGGATGCTAAAGTGTTAAACTGAGTGGTAGGGGAGGGAATCACTGTGAAGATGGTATCAGAGCAAGAATGTGAAGGAAGCAAGGAGGTATCCACGGGGCACAAAAGCATTCTAGGCAGAGACAACAGCCACCTCCGGGACGGTGGGGGCGGGGGGTGCTGGCATGATTGTGGGACAGATGGAGCAAGGAGTCATTGAAAATGAGGTCACAGAGGTATAGAAGGGCCCGATTATGGATTCTGGCTTTTATTCTGGGGGAAGTAGGAAAACAAGGAATCATAGGGTTTTAGCAGCAGAGTCACATAATCTAACTTTTCAGAGGTTTACCCCGGCTGCCGTATTGAGAATGGACTAGAGGCGGGTGAGGGCAGAATCAAGGAGACCACTTATGAGGGCACTGCAGAAATGCACGAGAGACATGACGGTGGCCAAGACCAGAGAGGTATCCGTGCAGGTGCGGAGATGTGGTCAGATTCTGCATGCATTTGTTGAGTGAACAGAATTTACTGCAGATGGAGATGGGATACGAGAAGAAGAGTGGCACAGAAGAGGACTCCAAAGTTTTGGACCTGAACATCTGGAAGCATGGGGTTTTCACTACCCAAGATGGGGAAGATGGGAATGGAGCAGAATGGAGAGAAGACGAGGAGCCCTGTTTGGGGCATGTTCGGTTAGAGATGTCCACTGCACATCCAAGAGGAGATGTCAGGGAGGCAGTCAGATGGTGTTAACACTAACTTCTGGAGGAACCACCCAGGAAGCAGCCATTTCTAAAGCAATGCCTGCATGTTCACAGGTGGCTGCCAGCAGGGGCAGCTTTTCCTAAAGATAGGAAGGTAACGGTCCAAAAAAGATAGCAAGTCTAAGGTCAGTCAACCAATCAGCAGGCGTATTCTGGCCACCTGCCCTGTGGCAGCACTGTTCCAGGCACAGGAAGGATGGAGCAGGAAACTCAGACACGGATATTTCCTTCAGGGTATCTTTAACCCCCTAGCTGAACTGACACTTGAGTTGCACCCAAACCAACGAATTCATAGATCTCCACAGAGCACAGGTTATGTGCTGGGCACTGGAGGAAACACGAAGGAGTAGCAGGACACAGCCAGGAGAGTCATCCATAGTTAGAGGGGAAAGACATGAGCCTCTGAAAATTTAGGGAGAAATCTATGAAAAGTCACAAAAAAGTCAATGAACTAATGTAAAATAAAGGTAGAAAATCCCTAGCAAATGACTTCTTATTCTAGATGCTTATTGGAGTTCTCAGTATAAATCTGGAGGAAGTGGGCACCTGCTTGAAGTTCAGGGAGCTCTCTGCCCATGGTCAAGCTCGAGAACACTCCACCTCTGGTTGCGTAAGCCTTCAAAAGCGAGATGCTTCTCGTTGCCGATAATGGAGTTTAGGAATGATTTCATACGTGGACTCCACGTCCATGGATTTCAAACATCAGAGTTTTGAGAACGTATAAAAATTCAGTCCTGGACCACACCTCCAGGGATTTTGATTCATTAAGTTATCTTTAGTCAGGTAGTCCCAGGCTCTAACAACTCACTACTGCAGCCATAGATCGGAATGAGCAGGAAAGCTACCACGTCCCCCGGGATTAGACTTGGGGAGGCAGCAGTCAATAGAAGTTAAGGGAAAGCCTTTGCTTTGATATTCATCTATGATACTAGTGAGTCACTGATTTACTCAGAACTCATGGGTTCTATTTCAACCACATATTGTTATACTTCTCACTCTAATGAAACAGAAAACAACAAATATGGTTTAAATCCATTTTCTGCAAAATGCAATGGAGTATACTCACCCAGCACTGCATCAATAACGAAGGAATAAAAGCAACCACTTTGGCTGGACTTTTCCTACTTTTGATGCATTCGGGGGTTGTAATGTTTTAAATCAGGCTGCTTGCAGTCAGTAACCCGACAACATCCTACCCCAGCCCAGACTATTTTCATGTATCTCTCCTTGAAAGGTCTTTTTAGTAGTGAGCTCTATTTTTTGACCCCCTAAATACGAACCACACATTAAAATATTTTAACTATGGTCCTTTGAAGGGGTGGGGGGGGGGGTGACAAGTTCACGTAAACCTACGTCTCCTGGGCTCCACATACTGCACCGAAGCAGAGCCCTATGGGTTCACTGCTGTAGCAACCCTACAGTTCCTGAGATGTCACAATCAAGGACAAGGTCATGGCAGCCTACTGCTTTCCGTAGTTTATGTCTGTTTAAAGAGATCAGTTGACACTGAGTTGGTTAAGGATGAAGATCTGCCCAAGATGACCCACTAAAAAGTGGTACCACTAAAATTTGAATCCAGGCCTGTATGACTCCAAAATCAATTCCCTTTCCCTTTTTCCTTGTGGAGGACACCCCCAGATCGACCACATTTGCAACCAGCCTTTTCCCACAATCAGTCAAACTGAGAAGCAGTGACAGTTCTCTCACCTCCTCTGCTTAGGTCAATCCAGAATCCAATCTGATGGCAAGTTTCTGTGTGCTGCAGAGCTCTTATCTTACACACACCAAAAATAGTGCAGACGAAATGAAAGGACTCTACCGCATGAGGGGGAGGGAAGGAGTCCCACAGAGCCCCCTCTGGGGAGCACTTAATCAGTGGATAGTACACAAAATGTTTACCAGTACATTCTTATTCTTCACGCTTTGCAATCATGGTTTCATGCAACCCTCTAAATCCCTATCAATAAAATCAACGGAACAGCATCACCAGTACAATTTTGGAACCTGGCAGGTGGATGGGGGAGGAGGGAAGCAGAGAAAAATGGATGGAGCTGTCACTGAAGTCAAGAAAACAACAGGCTAAATTGAGTGCTTTCTACTCTAATGTATTTAAGTCAGACTCAGTAAAGCTTGGCACCGATCCCTGTTCACTGTGCTACCACGATCTCAGCAGATTCCCATTAGTGTATTGGGCGCTTTCTGAAATCCTCTTTCTCGTGGTGGTTCAGACTGAGCTTCACGGAAGTTGTTAATGCTGTCTGCCAATGATTGCTTGTTCTCCCCCCTTTCAGCACATATAGGAATTGCACTTCCTGGTCTCCTGTGGTTGGGTGAGGCCATGAGACCAGTTTGGGCCCATGAATTGTGTTTCTTCCAGGCGGAAATTTTAATTGCAGGTGCAAGAACTTCCCAGGCATTCTTTTCCTCCGGCGTGGCAACTACCAACTTGCAGATGGTGGCTGCTCTGTCATCCTGGGCTCTTGAATAATCGCTAGGAGCAGAGACCCCTTGGCAACCTGGGTTAGGCATGGAACATTTGAGTATCTTCCTACATGCCCATGACCTATGGCACGTATCATGCATGAAAAATAAACCTTTATTGGATACAAATGAACTTACCTGCAAAACAGAAACAGACTCAGACTGAGAGAACGAACTTATGGTTACCAGCGGGGAAGGATTAGGGGGAGGGATAGACTGGGAGTTTGGGATTGACATGTACACACTGCTATATTTAAAGTGGATAACAAACAAGGACCTACTGTATAGCACAGGGAACTTTGCTCAATATTATGTAACAACCTAAATGGAAAAAGAAGTTGAAAAAGAATAGATACATGTATATGTATAACTGAATCACTTTGCTGTACACCTGAAACTAACACAACATTGTTCATCTACTATACTCCAATATAAAATAAAGAGTTTCAGTAAATAAATAAATAAACCTGTATTGTTTTAAGTCACTGAGATTTGGGAGTTTTGTTACTGCCGCATACTCTAGCTTATCTTGATTAATTCACCCAGCAAGGAACAAGCAAGGAAACTGGGAGCTTTGAGATTGTAGGAAGGCTTTGCTGGCATCACCTTTGAGGAATTATGTTTCCCTAAAATTTCTGGTGTTCCAAGAAAACCTCTCTTTCTGGGGTGCTGCAATATGATGATCTTAAAGCCCTGTTGAAGCCTATTTGAGTTTATAAACCCTCTCATGATTCTAGAGGGTATGACTTTCAATGCGTGATATATACCACGACTCCTTGTAGAGACACTCAACAGACATCATACAGACTGAAAAGCTGGGGCAAAGATGGGCCCAGCCCTTGCATCTGTGCCCCCCACTTTAACACAGTGTCGGGATCGCAAAAATGCACTCAGGTTGAACCGCTTTGAACTGAATAGTTGAAATCCCAACCCCAGCATTTACTAGCTGTGGGCAAATTGCTTAATCTCAGTTGTTTTCATCTGCAAAGAGAAAATCATACTACTGTCTACTCATAGCGCTGTTGTAAGGAATTCATGAATCGGTATAAGTTAAGGGCTTGCAAGAATGCCTGGCACACAGTAAGCACTATATATATATGTATATATATATAAAAAAATTAATATTATCAATTACAATTGTATATTAATATACAATTAATATTATAAATTTATTGCTAATATTATCATTAGTCCATTTTTTCCAACATCTGTGAATTTTTTTTTATTAGACAGGTAAATCTGAGGAAGCATATAAAGCTTTTTCCTGGCTGTAAAGAATATTTTTTAAGTGAAAATACAGATTTTAAGCATATTTTTTTCAGTCCCTAAGAATTTGCTAGCCATTCTGCTGCAATCATTCAGACGGCAATGCCTTGGCAGGCGTCACTGTAAACACTGTGAAGCCATCAACAGTACACATGCACCGGCCTGGGGGTTTCTATGATTCACAAGGCCAATGTTCGTTATTGGGCTATTGGCCTAAGTGGCTATTAATTTTGGCTCCAGACACCATCATTTTAAGAGTTCTCCTTGCTGCATAGTATTCACAGGTCCCCATGAATATTGGGACATATCGAAACGTTCAGACCTTTTGAAACGGAGGCTTAATTTTTTTTTTTTCCGATACGCAGGCCTCTCACTGTTGTGGCCTCTCCCGTTGCGGAGCACAGGCTCCGGACGCGCAGGCTCAGCGGCCACGGCTCACGGGCCCAGCCGCTCCGCGGCGTGTGGGATCTTCCCGGACCGGGGCACGAACCCGTGTCCCCTGCATTGGCAGGCGGACTCTCAACCACTGCGCCACCAGGGAAGCCCAGGCTTAATTTTTAACGTCTGACTGAAGTCAGTGCTCCATTTTGTTGAATAATCATGGGCTTGAGAGTTGTAGGGAAGGAAGCTCAAGGGACAACCAAATGGTGCGTCGACATTTTTCAGGGAACATTCAGTCCCACTTGACTTTCTGAGTAGCTATCGCCAAAGCACCTAATACACTTGGAGGAGCTCCCAGAGCTCAGCGTGCTCACAAACACAAGCGCTTACACAACATCAAGCTTCCCTTGCTGGCCCTCCAGGTGCTCTCCGAGGTGCTAGGGACCCATCGCGCGGCACTCAGAACGGGAAGCCCGTGGCAGCCCGATCTGCGCAAGGAAGTTTTGGCAGATAACCATGCCTGAGCCCTCAGTCCCACCCAACTCCTCCAGTTTTGGTCTCTTGCCCAAATGTGAGTCTGTTCTATGGGTTACACTGAAAAAGGAAGAAAATAAATTAACACTTATTTTGTCCCTGGAAGGTTTGGAGAGCTCTGCTTACTTTTTTTTTTAAGTCAGATGGATTGAGGTGAAATGTATATCCAGTAACATTTACCCTTTTTAGGGGTACACAGCTCTGTTGCTTTTAATCCAAAGATCCAGAAACTTCTTCTCTAGGGTCCTCCTGGGGATGCCAGGGAATCCACTTCAGGAGCTCAGATCCACAAATACAGCTCTGGTCTCTCACTTCTGGTCCTGCATACTCACCCTTCAATCCCCCGGACAAGTGATAAAAACCATTTTTGAAAACTTACAGGTAAAGGGCATATAAGCTCTAGTTTTCTATTAGGCCCCAAGAGACTGAAATGGCACCTTCCAATTCGGCAGAGTCATTTATATATGTATTAATCATGCCTTTTTATTTTCTGTATTTCTGATGCTTTGACATCTGGGGTCTTGCTGACTCTAGAGGGACTGCCCCTCCCAGGGCTAGCCGGTTCCTAGAGACAGTAAAACACTTGCCTGCAAGTGTGCCTTTTATATGCAAACTAACCAATGCAGAGCCCACAGCCCACACCCCCATCATCTCCTCTACTGGGCTGTCACACACCGAGTCTAACCCCCCAGGACCAGGTACCAGACAAATAAAGACAGCATTTGCACCCTGGAATCCTAGTCAACCCTAACCTGCTTAACCTGTCTTGCATTTCCTGTGAAAACCCAAGTAAAGGCTCTGGCCCACATTTTCCCCTCACTCCCTCTGCTCCTGACCTACCCTGGGGCTTTCCCATGTGGCCCTGAATGGCATGCCCCCCTCCTCCCGGGAACTGTGAGGAAAAAGCTACCTTTTCAATTGTAACTGTCCCCGAGCTTGGGCCTCACCATACCTGAACAGTAATAAAATCTACATTTAAAACAATATACATCTGCATATTACACACATTTCACAAAGTACATGTCCAACTGACTGTGTGAAAGGCTCTCACTGAGAGGCATGCCAGTGACCACCTGGATGACCTTCAACACCACCTGCACAGCTGACACATGGGCCAATTCTGACTCCCAGTCACAGTGCCATTAAAAATATAAACAGCTCAGGAAATGGTTTGGTAAAAGTTAACATAAAATTCATTCATTCAAATACGTATTGAGCATCTATAATGTAACTGGTGGTACTAGAGATTCAATAATAAGTTGTGGTCCAGACCTCCAAGAGCTTCTAATATAAAAAAATGGTACCCATACATCACCTCATATTCTATAGAATACAGTAGATAGTCAGCGTGCTCCTGGCCTCCTAGTTGTGGTGTCATGAGGGGTAGGGGAGGGAAGCTTGGGGACACCAGCAACAACGCTGCCAGAAAGGAAGCTAAAGTACTGGCAGATGTAGAAGATGAATAAGATCCTTCTGCTGCATGAACTCTGGCCTTTGGCCTGCCCTGGCTTCCTGGAACTCTGGCCTTTGGCCTGCCCAGTTACCTCAGTTTTTAGTATTTACCTCAAACTTCCAGGAATTTCTTATTCAAAAAAAAAAAAAAATAGTGTGACCCTAGTGATGTCTTCTGGGTCATAGCCTGCAAGATTTGGCATATCTGCCTTCCATTCTTTGGCCCAGCAAGAAATGAAGTCAAGTCAAAACAGACTGCTGGCCCAGAAGACATTCATACCAGAGCAGGTACCACCCGGTGGGATGTCCTAGCAAAGGGCAGTGGTGGCAGAGGAGGGCTTGCTGGTCATAACTGCTGTATATCAAATATTCCCATTTCTCTGTGTTAAGGCGTAGGGAAGGCTTGTCCTTGCTGGCTCCCCTGTGGTTGGATGGAGCCATGTGACAAGTTTTACCCAATGAATTATAAGCAGAAGAATGTGTGTTAGTCACTTCTAGACCAAGCGTGTAATGGTTGAAGAGAAACCCTGGAGCTGCACTGCCCAATATGGTAGCCACCAGCCACGTGTGGTTACTGAGCACTTGAAATGTGGCTGGTCCAAACTGAGATGTGCTCTAAGCATAAAATACTCTTGTGGAAATTATAACACTGGGCGAGATAAAATACATTATCAAAATTAATTTCACCTTAATCACCTTCGTTTTGCCTTTTTAACGTGGCTACTAGAAAATCTGAACTTATATATGCAGCTCATGTTATATTCCTATTGGACAGCGCTGCCCTAGAGCTTTTCTCTCCTCTTCTACATGACTGGGAATGTGCCAGATAAGATTACTCCTGGTGACCAGGGTCCTGAGGTGGGAATGACAATGATGTGGAGAGAGCCCTCCAGCTACCCTCAAAGGACATGCAGCACAAGCAAGAAATCAACCTTTTATTAATCCAAGCAACTAAGACTGGGTTGGTTCATTACCATAGCAGTCTATTCTAACTGATGCAAGAAGGATGAAGACACTTGGAGCCAGTCTGGGTACAGGTGGGGTAAGACATACAGTAAGAAAGGGACACAGAGGAGATGTTTCTCATGTCATGTCTTGCCTATAATCATCCTTGCACGTGTGTGAACACACTCACACACACACACACCTGTTTATGTCCTATGGAAGAGGAGCCAGGACATGAAACACTCTTTTTGTCCAGTGACATTTCAAATCCACCAGTAGCAGACAAGGCTGCATGGGTCTTAGGAAAAACTTGTCTTGTAAGAATGGTTGACGCTGGGGTTTGGGGCTTGGCTGTGTAGCACCCGCCTGTTTCTACCTCATTCCTGTCCATGGAACCACCTCTGATAATTTACTTCTAGGGCTGACAGTCACCATAATGCCTCATTCAACCTGCATCCTCGATTCAGTCGGGACCCACGGTGATAGTGTAGGGAAAAATAATCCTGGGATGAACAACTGAAGGGAACTCTGAAAAGGGTGCTATACCAAAAGGTGGACTTAGACATTTGGTCTTCAGTGAACACTGAGGAAGGGGGATCATAAAGTCCTGTCGTACAGGAGGTGTGAGTGGTGTTTCCAAAAACGGGCTTGCCAAGAATCAGAAATCTAGATTCCCCTACCATTCACCTATCTGCTACCGCCCTCATCCCCTGCTTCCATTACAGGTGTTTATGGCTGTAACGGAATATTTAGGTAACAGTGGTTCAAAAGGGGAAATTTCTTTTTCACATAACAAGAAGTTCAGGGATAGTCAGTCCAGGGCAAGTGTAGCAATTCAACAATGGCATTAAGGACCCAGACTCCACGCATCTTTCCTTTCACCTTCCTAAGCAGGTTGGTACATTGCCTCATGGTTGTAAGATGGCTGCTTTAGCTCCAGCACCACGTCTACCTTCATGATGGGAAGAAGCAAAGGGGAGGAACTAGCTTCAGTCCCAACCCTGTGGTACAAAAGGTAGGGCAGATGCCCAGGCCTCACACTTAGGGAAGAAGGAGCATACTTTAGAAAGGTGGGTATGGGGGAGATGTACCTTTTTCTCCTAAATCCACAGGCCATGACTCAGGGTTTTATCAGCTGGTCACCTTTTTGAAATTTTTTTGCTTGGAGGGGTCTCCTTTTTGTAATATGCACAAAAGCACTATTTATGCTGGTAGACTTGGACCTAGTACCCTCAGCTGAAGAGCCTCTGCTTCTCACCCTCCAAGGATGCCCTTAGCCGGCAGTAATGCTCACTTTTCCTATAAAAGTGACCAACAGTTTGGAAAACAGTGCCTTGGGGTTAGAGCGCGTAGCCCACGATGGGTCATCGCTGCAATATATACAGCCCCGTGCTAATCTTAATCCGCACCTCTTTCCCACACCATCACCGCCACTAGCAGCAGGATCCAGACACACAACAGGTTCTTACCTCTCCTTACGGCAGCTGACTGGCAATTCTTTCCCACCAAAATCTTAGCAGATAATGACCAAGCATTATGCCCCTGGGAGCCCCTGATACTAAGAGGCTACCATGGAAGTAGCAAAGCTTTTCCTAGAGCTCGAGGGCCCAGGGTAGTTATGGGGCTGAGAGAAGAGGGCAGCTCTCTGGAGGCAGGCTGTCTGACTCCTGCAATCCCACTTCCGGTTCCGGTTCCGGTTCCGGTTCCAGAGGCCAGATGGGATTTTCTGCCACCCCCACTCTGAGAGGGAAGCTGCGCCCATTCCGTAAAGACAGCTCTCACAAATGGCATTTCTGGCTGGGAAAATTGCCCTGCAGCAGAAAGAGCTGGGGCTAATTTAGCGTTCACTTCTCATCAGCTGAAATGTTTTTATTTTTGGAGAGAATTGGCGAGCCACAATTATTATTGATCTCTGTGACAGCAATCAGAGAAAGCTTTCGTGTACCCTCAAAAGAGCAGGACCAGAAATAGATGCCAGCCAATCAGAGCTTCTTCTTGCTCTAAATTGATTTTAGAGCTGACTTGCCATTTAAAGAAAAATAATAATAATAAAGTTCTACAGAGTGAATCTGGATGTGGCAATCACTCCCCTGTCAGTATTTATGGAGCGTTCACTGAGGTCCTAGCCATACAGTCTTAGAGAATGTCTTACCTGACTTTCAACAGATGGATATTAATGGGATATTTATTTACAGAGTACAATTAAACTGGAGCTGCATCTTAATGTACAATTTACATAATCAGCTTTGTTCTGAACTGATGAGCTGTTTTCAATAGCTCTTGGGACCCTTCAGTCACAGCTGCCTCAAAGCCACAGCCACTGAGAATGGAGATTAAACAGCTTCCTGAAGCCAGAAGTCTTGATGAGGATCTATTACCCCATCCTGGAGACCTCATCATTTCTCTAGACACTGGCAAAGGATCAAAGATCCATGTTCGCTTCCTGCCATCATTCGGGATCAAAAGAAAGACGTTCAATTTGCATTTGGAAACCATTACAGCCATGGATAATCTCACCCTCACTTCTATAAAGTTTATGGCATTTCAATTTTTTAATGTCTCACATTCCAAACAACACACATAATTACCGACGTACCACACCATGTGCTTGGGGAGCCTGGAGGAAATCTTCCTAATGATTAATTTCATTTTAATACCTGTGCACATAAAGCTGGTTTCCAGGGAGAGCTGATCACAGGCAAGGCACATTTAGAGCCTGGAGGGGTACAGGGAGTAAATGCTCAAGGAGAGAGTCCGGTTGACAGAACTGGACCCTCAATAAGGAACTGTTATCTCCTTATCCCGACCCCCGCCAGGAGGGCAGTGCGTTGACCAAATACTTCCTGTCCTTCCAACGCATCTGATCTTAACCTGGTGAACAGCATTGCTCCTGCAAGAAGTCACAGCAAATGAACACTTCCTGAAAACTCAAGCTCTTTACGCAGGCCTCTCACTGTTGTGGCCTCTCCCGTTGCGGAGCACAGGCTCCGGACGCGCAGGCTCAGCGGCCATGGCTCACGGGCCTAGCCGCTCCGCGGCATGTGGGACCCTCCCGGACCGGGGCACGAACCCGTGTCCCCTGCATCGGCAGGCGGACTCTCAACCACTGCGCCACCAGGGAAGCCCCAAAACTCAAGCTCTTTAAGTTTGCTTTGTTCATTCCTTCAGACAGCCTTAGAAGACAGCAATTATTACTGGCCCACCACCCTTTACAGATGAGAAAACTGAGTCCTAGAGAAATTAAGTAATTAGTCCCCAACCCCCTAGTGCATTAAATCGAGTAACCAGACTTTGAACCCAGTCTGTCTGGCTCCATAATACAAAGTGCTTACCCACCGTGTTCTACACAGTCTCCTAGAGCGAACAACACGGACAGTTCTACTAGTAGACCTGAGGTTCCCAAATATTAATAGAAATATAAGAAGAGGCTTAAAATGAGACTTCTGCAACCCAGGGCTGTATTTGCTAACCTTGATTCTTACGTTGGGCAAACAAAAAAATCCTTAAAGGAGAGGTTGATGTAAATTATTTATTCATCCATTCACTCATTTATTCATTACAATAGGGCTTGTAAGCTATAGTTAAGATATAACAAAGAGGTCAAAATCATACCCCATGGGGAGCAAGCAATGTACACCACTGGAATCTCTACAAATTTGGGGTTTTGTGATGTCAACTGGTTATCTAAATAGACTTCAATTCTAACAGAAAGGTTCGTATATGTGAAACATATTCCTAAAATTCACTGAGCTAATTAGCGACAACAAATGCGGTAGGAGAAACATACACCTGGAGGAGGGTCTATTGATTCCTCCACCCGCTAAGCACGCAACCCTCAGCTCGTGGACCTATGTTCCATGATGGGATAAATGGCTAATGACATCCTGTTCACTCCTGAAAGCCTAACTCAGGGGACTTCCCTGGTGGGACAGTGGTTGGGAATCCACCTGACAATGCGGGGGACACGGATTCAAACCCCAGCCTGGGAAGATCCTACATGCCGCAGAGCAACTAAGCCCATGTCCCACAACTACTGAAGCCCGTGCACCTAGAGCCTGTGCTCCGCAACAAGAGAAGCCACTGCAATGAGAAGCCCACGCACTGCAACAAAGAGCAGCCCCCGCTCACCGCAACTTAGAGAAAGCCAGTGTGCAGCAACGAAGACCCAACGCAGCCAAAAATAAATTAATAAATAAATAAAAAATTTTTTAAAAAAGCCTAACTCAGTTCCACTGCAGACTCCACGCTTGCTCTGTAATGATCCAGGAACAAATAGATGAGAGCAAGAGAGTGGTCTATTTCCCCATGGCGTCCAGGAAGGGGAGCCCCGCATATATAAGATGCAAAATTAGGAAAGGTCAAACTCTGACTTCCCACTCGGGGTACCCTTTCATGGTTTCAGTCTGCGGGGGACACAAGTCTTCAGCTAAACATAATCCAGTCCTTTACCCTGTAATGCTCCATGTACCTGACCATTCTTGCCTCTTATTGCTTTACTAAAATTGGCCTCATCTGTCCCCTTCCCCTAGCATCCTGCTCTCTATCCTGTGCTAATGGGCATTAAAAAGTTCAGGTCGGGGCTTCCCTGGTGGTGCAGTGGTTGAGAGTCCGCCTGCCGATGCAGGGGACACGGGTTCGTGCCCCGGTCCGGGAAGATCACACGTGCCGCGGAGCGGCTGGGCCCGTGAGCCATGGCCGCTGAGCCTGCGCGTCCCGAGCCTGTGCTCCGCAACGGGAGGGGCCACAACAGTGAGAGGCCCACGTATCGCAAAAATAAATAAATAAATAAAATTAAAAGTTCAGGTGACCTTTTGCAGAGATATTTTACTTTTAAATAGGAGCTCTCTAGAGGTACTGCACTTAAATTTCAGTTGTGTTTCCAAACGGTGGCAATTTCAGGCCAAGGCAACAAGTTGAGAGAGAAACGGGTGGGGGGAGAGATGACCACTGTAGTGGGTTGGATGGTGGCCCCCCAAAATATATGTCCATATTCTAACCCCCGGAAATTGTGAAGGTGACCTTATTTGGAAAAGGAGTCTTTATAAGTATAATTAAGTTAGGATCTCAGGATGAAATCATCCTGGATTACCCAGATGGACCCTACATCCAATAACACATCCTTATAAGAAACAGAAGAGGAGACACAGACACAGAGGAGAACACCATGTAAAGATGGAGGCAGACATTGCAGTGATGCAGCCACAGGCCAAGAAGCACCTGGAGCTACCAGAAGCTGGAAGAGGCAAGGAAGGACCCTCCCCCTTGAGCTTTCAGACTTCAGGCACGCTCTTGGAGAGCTGTCTCCCAGGTTGCAGCCCAGTATTCTTCGTGGCATTCTTCCCTACCAACCCACATGCTTACACTGGGAAGAAGGTGGGAAGCAAATGCCAACAGTCTTAAGACCCCAGATCGGGAGGGTGGATCGTGAGGAAAATCTGTAGCACCAGGACATGCTTAAGAGAGAAAGTCACAATTTCCTAAGATATTGAAGAAAGGTTTAATATAACAAAGGGGATGGATGGGATAAAGAAATAATGGAATTAAAATGAGAAAAGAAATACTTGGACAAGTTCACAAGTTCATTTCCCTGGTGGCGCAGTGGTTAAGAATCCACCTGCCAATGCAGGGGACACGGGTTCGAGCCCTGGTCCGAGAAGAGGCCGCAGAGCAACTAAGCCCGTGCACCACAACTACTGAGCCTGCACTCTAGAGCCCGCGAGACACAACTACTGAGCCCACGTGCCACAACTACTGAAGCCTGTGCGCCCTAGAGCCCGTGCTCCACAACAAGAGAAGCCACCACAATGAGAAGCCCGTGCACCGCAATGAAGAGTAGCCCCCGCTCACCGCAACTAGAGAAAGCCCATGCGCAGCACAAAGACCCAATGCAGCCAAAAATAAGGGAGGGAGGGAGAGAGAGAGAGAAAAAGAGAAAGAAAGAGAGAGAAAGAGAGAGAGAGAGAGAGAGAGAGAGAGAGAGAGAGAGAGAAAGGAAGAAAGGAAGAAAGAAAGAAAGAAAGAAAGAAAACAGGAGGAAAACCAGGTTAGAGCAAGGACTACTGTTCTTCTCTATTAAAAAAAAAAAGAATTAAATTAGAGTGCAAAATGATTTCTATAGGTAGATGATGGAAGACTTGTCACTCAGAACATTTAAAGCTAAATCAGTCTGCAGGATACACACAGGAGAAGCGAGATGCATCACTCAGGCCATTATTCAAATGATTCAGGAAGAAAAAGAAAAACGCTCTGTGGGACTAAAACAGTTCTCTTGTCTGAAAAATCTGCATTTGATCTTCATGGGGATTCAATTTACCTGGCAATTGCTTGTCTACTTCTTTGTATACACCCAGATCTTTAAATGCATTTACCTTTCTTAGAAGTACCTAGTTGAGGTTAGGAAAACATCCTCTGCAAGCAGGACAATCAAATTACCGTAAAGACAATTTCAACAGCTTCCAAGAGTTCTGGAAACCAAAGGTCTCCACCTAGGTGCTCTGAGAGGTGAAATGCAGGGGGAGTTTGTGAGCAGGCCCTGCGGCTCCTGCAGCCCCACCATCTTTCTCCATCCCCCTCATCCACACAACAGGGCAGATTACTCTGAGGGCCATGATGTCATTGCTTGAAGGACCCCATCCCTGGGAGGTCACCTAACCAACCTCGTCTGTAGAAGGAGGTGGGAGGGGGCACTCTCCGTCCTCCCAGAGCTCAGTCCCAGTCACCCTTCCCCATAAGGCTCAGCCAGGAACGTACTCTGCCTTCCTCGAAAATCAGCTTTTACCCACGCTTTGCACAAGCTCCTTTACTGCAATGAGCGATTCCCATCAGCACTGTGTCCTCTTCCATTCTGCTTGCTTGGGTCGCGTGTTAGCGTTCCAAGAGATGCATGCAAAAAGGAGGGGAGGTGGGCAATTCCTACTGTAAATTTTCTATCTCTATAGTATGTGTAGAAGTAATCAGGAGCGTGCCATTTTATCTTTTTTGCTTATATCTCCAAGATAAGTGTTTCCATTTAAAAGGTAAAACCTGGGACTTCCCTGGTGGTCCAGGGCCAAGGCTCCATGCTCCCAGTGCAGGGGACCCGGGTTCCATCCCTGGTCAGGGAGCTAGATGCCGCGTGCCGCAACTAAAGTTCCCACACGCCGCAAGGAACCTCCCACGTGCCACAACTAAGACCCAGCACAGCCAAATAAATAAATGAATATTAAAAAAAAATAAAAGTAAAAATAAAATGTAAGACCTTCCAGTCTTCCCACGTGGCCCCACAGATGCCCTGAGATCCAGCCCTTGCCTCCATCCTGAACCTGCCTCCTCTCACCTGCCTTTTTTTTAAAACAAGTGATCAGTTTATTAAGAATTAAATGAGGGTATGGAATGTGATACAAGACACCCAAGATGGATATAATAGTACTACTCACACAAAAAGTTAAATCTCTTTTAAAAAACAATCACAAGACAAATGAAAAAGCAATTCTATCATCATAAAGTAAGGTATTTCATGCAAAAACTTCAAAGAAATCCCCAGTCCCCCCCAAACCCCCCCAAGCTCCTAACAAAGCTATCTGAAATATTGCCATGCTAACATATTAACCACAATATAATCATTCATAGAAAAGCAACACACTAATGAAGCAATGGATTAGATGAAACAACAATATCGGCTGCAATATCGTAAACTCATAGACCACGACGATTTTACATGATAAGCAGTTCCAGAGTCACTCATAGCCACCTTCTGCCTTGATGCTCATTCAGCCACACTGGCCTCCACAGCAGGCTGCTGCTGCCTCAGGGCCTTTGAACGTGCCACTCACCTGCCTGGAAAAGCACCCCCACCCGTTCCTCCCTCCGCAGCTCCTCCTCTTCATTCCAATCTCAGCTCAAGACATATCAAAGGGGCCTTTCACTCTGGTTTCCAGCCAGCACACGAGGAACTTGGAAGTTGTCATTCCCGTCCATCCTCACAAGAAAAACTTTTTACAACCTAAAAATCAACACCTCTTCTTAGCTCTGTCAGAGAATTGAGGTCACAGGGAAAATCACTGCCCCCCAAATTGGAGAGACAGGAAGAGGGTAACAGAATCACAACTTACTGGAGCAGAAACTTCCGTGAGAACGACTGCTGAGGCAGGAAACTGAACTGTAACTGATGAATCGCTGGAGGTTCCGAGTGTACAATTCTGAAAGGAACCCAGCCATGGGGGAACCATCATACTTTTGAGAGTTTTAGGAGCTCCATCAGATTCTCATGGTGGAGATCAGAGAAAAATCCCCTCGCACTTTCGGCAGGGGGAGGAGAAAGGTAGCCACTTTGAAATACACCAGAATGCTCTGTTCTTCTTAACGGGGCCTGCCCTGAGGAGACACTTCCACCAGCACCTAACCTGCGGGGTTTTTATCAGAGCCCAGCCTACCTTGGGGAAGGGAAATACCTAACTCCAGCCCCCTCTAGCCATCCTGTCCCACCTAAAGAGGGGGAAAACTGAGAAGCACTTGTGAAGGTCACAGCCCGGAATCACCAAAAGGCTGACACCATAGGACAACAGACTGCTTCCCCTCCCCCACACCTCTGCAACACATCAGTATACATATGACATCACATCACATCTTCCCACATCACATCATATCACATATCACATCACGTATCACATCACATCTTCCCACATCACATCATATCACATCACATCTTCCCACATCACATCATATCACATCACATATCACATCACATATGACATATCACATCACATCACACCTTCCCAACACATCAGTACACATCCTGTATAAAAACAGGGGAATGCAATAAAGAACTTCACATCTCACACCTTATTTAAGCAGTCTCAAAGAGGCCTTTCCTTGATGGTGCTGTCTCAAACCGTACACACCTTCCATTCCAGCAGCTCATTTCCTATGTCTTTTTTCATAGCATTTAGCATTACCTAAGATCATCTTGCTTACATGATTACTTGTTTATTGTTTGTTTCTCCTACTGGAATATAAACTCTTTGCCTGCCCTGCTCCTTAGTGAAACCCCAGTACCTGTAGCAAAGCTGGAACAGAGTGAGGTGTTTAGAAAATATTTGGTAAATGACTGAATAACTGAATAAACACAAGCCCGTTGGTCTATGCATCAGTAGCAAGACTTTCACACTCAGAATATATATTTTGAGCAGCTCCTCTTCTTTGTCTTGGATATTCTTTTTTTGTTTGTTTGTTTTTGTTTTTGTGGTACGCAGGCCTCTCACTGTTGTGGCCTCTCCCGTTGCGGAGCACAGGCTCCGGACACACAGGCTCAGCGGCCATGGCTCACGGGCCCAGCCGCTCCGCGGCATGTGGGATCTTCCCGGACTGGGGCACGAACCCGTGTCCCCTGCATTGGCAGGTGTACTCTCAACCACTGCACCACCAGGGAAGCCCTGTCTTGGATATTCTTAAGATGCTTTCCATTTTTCTTGGAAAAAAAAATATATATATACACATATATAAAATGTGTGTATATATGCATATAGTTTATGTGTATACTGTACTCCAGCTCTTTATGATGAACGATAACTTAATATAGCTCTGCATACACATATCATCAAAACTGTCTCCATATTGAAAGAAGTCAGCCACAGCCATTGGGCAGTCGCTATCTGTTTCACAGACATGGAGAAAGCAGAATGTTAGTAGCTGGGAGTAAGACTTAGGGTTAGAATAAGACTTCAGTTCATTTCCCCCCTCTCATATCCATAATAATATTTTTTTGTCACAGTGCCACTTGCTCTATTTCAGACAGATTTTTTTTTTCACTACATTGTAGTATATCAGTTCTTGGATATTAAAATTTGTTAATGTTGGAGAATGCCTAGCTCTTTTGAACATTAGCCAATCCCTGGAGCCCACAAGATCAGAAAGATGAGTTAGGCTGTGATGATCAAATGTTCCCTTGCTGACACCGTAGGGATCCGCTGAACCTAGCAGATGGTGTACAGACATGCTGTCTGATTATACCTTCCCACAGTTTATAACACTCATCCAGGGAAAGCTAATTCCTCCCTACCAACAGGGCCCCGTTATCAAAAATCACTGCTGTACTGGCTCTGTCCTCTTTCTTACTCAAATATCCAGACGCATCACTGCCCTCCTCCCTGACCTTTGCTCCACTAAGACAAACCAGGAAAGAAAAGAGGCCATTGTAACTTAACCATGGTGTCCTATTAAGGACACCAATGGAGAACATCTCCATCTTGAAGACCTCGGGACACAGAGGCCTAGGCGAACACTTCTGTAGCTGCTGGGCTCCACAAATCATATTTCTAAAGGGAGCACGTCCTCCGAACTCAAGTGTGTGTGTGTATGTGTGTGTTTTCAAGATCAAGATGTGAGATTTCTACAAACTTCTGGTGTCTCCAACTGGCAGCATCATTCTCTAGTTTTGACCCTGTCCCAGTCTCTTTACACGTATATAATCTAGGAAGTGGTTATTTTCTACCAACTAATAGTCTACAAACCCTAACAACTAAAATAACACTAAACTCTCAGGGCTGCAGAAATGGCAACATAAGACCACAGTGCATCTCAGCATCCGGAGGTTTCCTTCCTAATGTAACAATTCTCACTTCTCTGTCACCACCACCCCCCCGCCTTATCAGTACACATAAGTCACTGATTATGACTTAACACCTCATAATCCAGTGCTGGTGGACAATTTCGATCAGACCCCATTAGCGAAGGGCAGGAAGGCATTGGGTTTTTAGCTAAACTGTGAGCAGATGAATGAGCATTGTAGCTCTCCTCCACGTTTTCTCTTGAGCTTATTTACTGAGCACCTACTGTGTGCCAGGCACTGCGCCAGGTAGTAGGAATTCCTAGATGATTAATGTTGTCTTGAAGGGACTTGCAGGCTGGGAGAGGCGACACATACAAAACCAAACTACTTCTTGGTAGTATGGTGAGTGATCTGGGAAAAGAATACTCATGGCCAGAGGTTTGGCGGGGAGACACAAAAGATGGCCCATTGGCCTAAACTTGAATTTCCAAGAAGGCTTCCTAAAACAGATGATTCTTGAATGGATTCTTGGAGGATAAATAAGAATTGCAAGATACAAAAGTGTTCAAAGAATGTTTCAGATACCGAGAACTGTGTGGGCAAAGGATGATATCAAGAGGGCTGAAGACAAGAGCTTGGATTTATTCCATAAGCCTGTGTGCATCGTGGTACACACGGTAAATGACACCTGTGTGGAACATGGAGGTAAATAAATGAGGCTGCTCACAACCGGGCCACCCCTGGAGCCAAAGGGATCAATATTTCCATACACACGTAATCCAACCCAGCATACCGGTGGGGAAGGTCCACTGAAAGAAATAAGGACCCATTAAAAGCTCTGAAGGGGGGTTGTTACACAGTCAGAATCGTAGTTTAAATGCCTCTCTCCGGCTGCAGTGCAGAAACTGGATTTACTTAGGATCTGACTACAATAGATTAGTCAAAGGCTGATGAGGATAGGAGCTGGGTCAGTGGTCATATGCATAAAGAGAAAGGGACAAGTTCAAGAAACATTAAGGAAGAAAAATTGGCCTAATTTGGTGATTTACTACATGGAGGAAATGAGGGAGAAAACATGGTCTAGAGCAGCTTTCTGGTTTCTAGCCTGGATATTGAATGAATGTGTAAATACATAAATCTACTTTGTCCAAAAGATTAAGATCTTTCCCCGTTAACCACATCACACATAGAGAACTAGAGGGCCTGCTGGCTTGTTTTTTAAGACTTCCTATTTCAGACAGGCAAAGAAAATACTGGGGGCTTTTGGCATCCTCTCTTCCTTCCCCAAGTCCTATATGACTACCAGAGCCAATACCCTTAAAGAGGGTGGGATGAATTGAAAGAGTAGCATTGACATATATACACTACCATGTGTAAAATAGATAGCTAGTGGGAAGCAGCCGCATAGCACAGGGAGCTCAGCTCGGTGCTTTGTGACCATCTAGAGGGGTGGGATAGGGAGGGTGGGAGGGAAGGAGACGCAAGAGGGAGGGGATATATGTATACATATAGCTGATTCACTTTGCTGTACAGCAGAAACTAACACAACATTGTAAAGCAATTATACTCCAATAAAAAAATAATTTAAAAAAAAGAAATTTGGTTTCTTGTGTGACAGCCTGATATTAAACTCTCTTTAGCTTGGGGACAGCTCGCCATCTGTCACCTTCTTTGCTTCCATTCTTCCCAAGACTTCAGGTCTCAAGATAATGGTGTGGGTCTCAAATCTTTCAGATGACCTTGAGATTAATCAAGTAGGTCACTTAGGCATTATTGATTCATCACGTCATAGCTCTCGGGAGCACATTTCTGAATAGTTCTAAATCAGGGGGTCTTTAAACACACCAAATGGCATCATCAGTGTTTCCTGGGAGATGCAGAAAAAAGTTCCGAAAACCACACTGGTACATGTACCCTGGGTCCATTAGGCCTTTTTCATGTTCCTGGCAGGCTGGACCTCGAATAACACTAGCCAATTCTGGACGCTCCAAGAACTGCACAAGATTCTCCTCCTATAAAACAAACTTATGTTTCTTACATAACAACAAATGCAGTGTATGGATCTCGTTTGGATCGGACAATGGGAGAAATTTTATTATGGACTGGATATTAGATGATATTCAGGAATTATGGTTAATTTGGATAGGTGTGATTATAATATGGTAATTATATTAAAAATGTCTATCACTGATACATCCTGAAACATTTATGTGACATCTGGGAATTGCATTAAAAAACCCCACCCCAAAAAAAAAAAAAAAAAAAAAAAAGAAAGAAAGTTGGGGAGTAAATGAAGACAGACCCATTGATCTACAGAAGATGCATAATGGAGGTATGGGGAATTATTATGTTTTCTCTCTACCTATGTGTATGTGAGAAAATTTCCACTTTGTTCTGCTTCTTCTTCAGGCATTGATCACCTATTAGATTTCTCAGCATCATGCTTATGCCAACTTGTGTTTGTTTTAGCAGTGACGTGGGGCTGTATAAAAGGCAGATTCTTTTCCAAAGCATTAACCTTGTTGCCACAATATAATAATCATAGATACCATTTAGTGTTTATTACATTCCAGATACCGAGTTAATCATTTTGTATACACTAATTTATTCAATCCTCACAATAAATCTGTGTTTAAGAGCATAAGGAGAAGGGACTTCCCTGGTGGTCCAGCGGTAAAGAATCTGCCTTCCAATGCGGGGGACGTGGGTTCGATCCCTGGTCGGGGAACTAAGAGCCCACATGCCGCGGGGCAACTAAGCCTGTGCATCACAACTACAGAGCCCACGCGCCCTAGAGCCTGCACGCCACAACTAGAGAGAGAAAACCCGCACGCCACAACTAGAGAGATCCTGTGCACTGCAAAGAAGAGCCCATGTGCCACAACAAAGACCCGATGCAGATAAATAAATAATTTTTTTAAAAAAGAAAAGAGCGTAAAGAGGTCAGGTGCTGATTTTAGACACAGCTCTTCCAGGACCACAAAAAAATTATTCTAAACGAACTAAAAAATCCTCAAGAGTCTTTGAGGTAGTCTTCTATGAATTGCCCTAATTTCTATCTATATTTTTAAAGATACACACAAAAAAATATTATGATAGTAATGTGTAAAACATATTGAGTGCTTACAATGTACTAGTCTCTGTTCTTGTTTTTAGTGTAGCTATAATTTTTATTTTTTTAATATTTATTTATTTATTTTTGGCTGCACCTGGTCTTCGTTATGGCATGCAGACTCCCAGTTGCAGCACGCATGTGGGATCTAGTTCCCCAACCAGGCCTCCTGCATTGGGAGCACAGAGTCTTACCCACTGGAGCACCAGGGAAGTCCCTACTAGCCTCTGTTCTAATAAGCACTTTGTATGTACTATCTCGCCTGATTCGCACAACAACCTGTAACGTAGTATAGTGGATGAAGTGCACTGGGAGCTCCAACCAGATGCTTCCCTGCCTCCACGCCTGTCACAGCTCTTGTCCTCAAGAGGTGGAATGCATTGCCCATCCCTTGAATCTGGGCTGACCTTGTGACTTGCTTTTGCCTATAGAAAGTGGTCAGTAGAAGTAAGGATGGGCCAGTTCCACGCCTAGACTTCAAGACGTCTTGCACATTGCTGCTTTCTCTCTCTTGGGCCTCTGCTGTGAGACCTCACCTGAGGCAACTTGCCGGAGGATGAGAGACCACATGCAGAAGAACGAAAGGGCCGTAAGGGACAGTCGGACAATCACCTAGCAACCTGCCAGCCAAGCGCAGGGGCATGAGTGGGCTCAGTTGCTGCCCAGCTGAAGCCAGCCTAACTAAATAAGTGTTTCAGCAGCCACTAAGTTCTGGAATGGGTTTATGATGCAACAAGAGTTAACTGATATAGCAGGTGTCACTGTTTTCTCTAGAAGAAGAAACCATGACACAGAATGGTTAAGAGGCTTGCCCAAAGTCACACAGGGAAGTGGGGTAGCTGAGACAGATACCCAGAAGTCTGACTCCGAAGTCCATGCTGCTGGTGCATCGCCGTTCGGAGTAAGGACAAAGGAGCAAGGTGAGAGGCTATTGGGCTTTGACACCCAATGGCCCAATCATGGCCAGGAAAGATTCATTACAACCACCTGACAACAGAGGTGTCTCCATCCTTCCTCACTACCCTGAGTACATCTTCCCTAGAGCTCTGCCTGCCCTTCCCAGAAGAAGGAATCTCCCGTCTCTGGTTGTAACCTCCAAGAGACGAAGCGGACATTTGATGAAATGACGTTGAATTCTGAAGGAGCCCACTGGGGGCCCTGAGAAGCACTGATGTGTTAAATGAATTCAGTATATTCAGAAGACTATAAAGTAGCATCCACACTTAAGCCAGAGACCCACAGTAAAGTTTTATTGTACCCTAAAGACCGTGGAACGCTAGCGATGAATTTTAAATAAGGAAATAATATAACGTTCACATATATAACAAAATCAGTCTGGCTGCAACATGAAGAATGGGCTGAAAGTAACCTTGGCCATATGGAGATAAACTCAGACTTGGAGCAGTCACCCAGGAGATGACGGTGGCCGGGACTAGGGTTACACCCATGGGAACAGAGAGAGGTAGGATTCAAGGGCTATTTAGGAGGCAACACCAGCAGGACCTGACAACTGGCTGAATGAGTGAAGGAAAGGGAAAAGGTGAGGACAACCTGACCATAGGTCCACGAAAAGTAACTGACAACCAGGAAGTTCTGTTCCATCCCTCACAGTGTTTACGGAGCGACAACTGACCGATTTCTGAAAAGGGTTTAGGACTTAGTCTCCCCCTGGTGCAAGGGTTCCTGATGGAGAGCTCTGAATCACCCTATTTGCAAAGAATAAAGGCGGGCTTGGAGGGAGAGCATGTCATAAATGAAACAGCCACGTGTCTTGACAGCATTAAAAATAATCTGTCACCTGCTCCTAACTTTGTTTTTGGTCCCAAAGGCCATTGTTTGAATGAACAAAGAGGGTAAGGAATCTGGAAAGAACTGTTTACCCAGAGACACTGACAAGAGCTCAAGCTGAAGATGACGACTTGCATGTGAATGAGGAGGGCAGTGGGCAGCTCCAAGCACAAACGTGCTGCAAAGAACTCAGGGACTCAATGTTATGAACAGAAAGAATGCAGTTTCCAGTAGCTGCTCTTGGCATTTCCAGAGTATTCTAACATTGACTGGTTTCTCGGTGGTCGCCGTATCATTAAAAAAGATTCAGAAATTCAACTCAGGGGACAATATAATAATGGTTCTTCCTTTTTTTTTTTTGTTTTTTTTGCCGTACGCGGGCCTCTCACTGTTGTGGCCTCTCCCGTTGCGGAGCACAGACTCCGGATGCGCAGGCTCAGCGGCCATGGCTCACGGGCCCAGCCGCTCCGCGGCATGTGGGATCCTCCCGGACCGGGGCACGAACCCGTGTCCCCTGCATCGGCAGGCGGACTCTCAACCACTGCGCCACCAGGGAAGCCCCTAATGATGGTTATTGACAAGGCTCTCCAACTTCCTCCATCAGACACCTTACCCCAACGTGCCCAGCTCCCAGCTGCTTCCCATGCTGCCCGACCTACCACTTGGCTCCTGCAAGCATTCCCGACAGGCAGGTGGAGGTCACTCCACTTTATGAAAAGTCCTTAGGAAAGGGAAGAGTTCAAGAACAGAATCTGAGCGTACAAAAGCCTACCAGATTTTCTCCACAATTGTTTTGATTCTGATTCCTACGGCCGAAGGATTAGTCTTGCACAGATGATTTTCCTATTGAAAAAATTCGTTCTAATTCTTTAGTTTCCATGAACTAAATACTAGTTTAAGGTTGTGAGTGTTCCCTATTTGACCTGACCCTCAATTTACAAGCACAAAATAGACCGACAGCCAGGACTCAGGCAGTTCAGTAGGAGGATTATAGTTGATTCCAACAACCAAGAGTGCCAGCCAGCCAGCCAAGGGCCACATGAGAGAGGCTAGGAAAGGCAGCGTGCTTAGCTCTCTAAAGGCAAACCCTAGAAGCTTGGAGCCAAGACCTGACTTGCATAGAGAAAACAAACTTGGCCGTTAGACAAGGCCTTCAGGGTGGACCCGGAGGCAACAGAAAGAGTTGGAAAAGGAGCAGAGATGCTTAAAGGAAGCTCTCCACGAAGAATGGAATTTCACTCTGTTCTCCAAGAGGTGAGCTGCCGCTGGATGTTAGCTAATCTGTGACAGAGTGCACTATACAATGAAACATTGTTTTGAAGTAAAGCTCCCCCACTCCATAAAAATAACATTTTATGGTTGGTCTTGCTAATTTTTCACCCATTTAGATCCTGCATGACAGAGAAAGTTCACAGTGTTAATTAGTATTAAGTCCTCCAAGCTCCCTCAGCTTGCAAGAAACCCTCCGACTGCTGTTAGATAGCTTACTCCAAGTTAAATATTAGTAACACAAACACGGTGACAGCGTGCCTTCCAGTTGTCTAGAATCACAGAAATCTATTTGGTTTCATCAAGAAACGAAAATGAAAAAAGCCCTACACCCTGGGGTTAGTACATTGACTTAAACGAAGTATGGCAGTGGTCCCCAACCTCTTTGGCACCAGGGACCAGTTCATGATGTATTTACCAAGTTCAGAAGGGAAAAACTGCAAAGGGCCAGAGGCCCATGAGCAACAACTTCCTATTTATCAGATTTTGGTGGCAACAGGGGAATAAATGACGTGGCCTCTGCATGCCCAAGAGTCACCTTCCACTCTTGTGTACGATTAGATATGTTGTCACTGCCTGGAGAGAGGAAATACTCTGTTCTCCCTCATTTGGAATTTCTGATGCTATTCTGGATAAGACTCGAGTTCCTAAATCTGGAAAACAGGCACCAAAACCATTGTTAAACTTCATTTTCTGGAGCCCAGGTTTACTTGGCAGTGTGATCTAATAGGAGTCTGAGATCCACCACCATTAGGTCTGTGCTGAAGCCCCAGTTCGGCTCTTCCTAGCTGGCTATAGCCTCTGGCAAATCACGTGGCATGGTAGCGTCAGAGCCCTATGAGGAACGATAAATGCCTACCGTGCAGGTGCCGAGGATCACAGGGGTCACATCAAGTGAAAAGTGATGGGCGAAGAGCTCTGCAGGTGTGGGCTGCTGCCTCTGGCTCACCTTCTGGGATTTGCTCACAGCTCAGAAATCGAGCCAGCGTGAACAATGGGTTAGGAGTAAGGACATTCCAGTCTCAAGCTCACATCTGTCACAATTAGTTTTCCATCAGCAAAGTGAGTAAACTCTTTTCCCTCACATGCACCTACTCACTTATACCCATGACTAGAGAATGGAACATCCTATTGAGAATCAGGTGTCTTAGCTCACCTTACCATGGTGATTCCTCAGCTGTGCTGCATATTGGACCCACCTAGAGAGCTTTTAACCCTCCCGATGTCCAGTCCTACCCAAGACCGTATAAGTCAGAACGTCTGGGGGTGGAGTCCAGGCATCAGTATTTTTCAAAGACCCTGAGGTGACTCTACTCCACAGCAAACTTTGGGGAACCTCTGTCCACCTCCCTCCTGCAGTCCCCTGAGGTTACCTTTCAACCTCTTGGTTCTAAAGTATGTCCGCCTTTGAAATGGGAATTGGGGCCCAGGACACCCAGTCTTGAGCCTCTACTGGACAGGAAGGCAAGTCTAGGCATCGGGAGTGCACAGGGCACCCCTTCCCAAACTGGGTGACCAGCAGAGTCACATAAACAGAGATTTCAAAGAAAAAACTTAAAGAGATTTCAAGATCAGATAAAATTGGCCAATTCTGGGTTCACCGAAGATAAGCGGTTTTCTTCATCGCAGGACCTCTCAGACCCTTTAAGCTGGAGTGTGATCATGAATCTGCCCGAAAGGATTGTCTTCCCCTCGTGGAAACCTTCACTTTCTCAGAGCATTTCAAGGGCTGTTGTTTCCAGGAAGATTCTCTGAGAGCAGTGTTGGGAGTGGGGCAGGGGTTTAACCTCCCACCCCCGGGGGCCATTTGACAAAGCCTGGAAACACTTGCTTGTCACAGCTGGGGGCCAGGTGGCTGTTCCTGGCATCTAGTGCAAAGGCCAGGGATTCTACTAAACATCCTACAACACACGGGACAGCCCTAGACAGAGCTTTCCAGCCCAGTGTCGCCAGCAGCCCAGGTGAAAAGTCCTGGCCTTGAGTGGGCTCTACTCCCGCATCCTCTCCTCCACACTATGACCTCATCAGATGATGAGAGAGCAAGGAGGACAGGAGAAAGGGGAGGAAAACAAGGAAGGAAAAAGGGAGGAAATGAAAAGCAGATGATAATGAAGGCTGAGGTAAGGAAGAGACAAGAGAAAAAAGAAGAAAAGGAAGCCAGATTCGTAACTGCCAAAACTTGGAAGTAGCCGAGAAGTCCTTCGGTAGGTGAATGGATAAACACACTGCAGTAAATTCAGACAAGGGAACAGCATTCAGCATTAAAAAGAAACGAGCTATCAAGCCATGAAAAGACATGGAGGAGACTGAAATGCCTGCTGCTGAAAAGCCTGCCTACTGTATGATTCCAACCATATGACACTCTAGAAAAGGCAAAACCATGGGGATAGTAAAAAGATCAGTGGTTGCCGGGGGTGGGAGGCAGGGAAGGATGAACAGGCAGAGCACAAAGGAGTTCTAGGGCCGTGAATATACTCTGTATATACTCTGTTCCATCCCATAGAATGAACCCACCCAGAGTGAACCCTAATGTGAACCGTGGCTTTGGGTGATAATGATGTGTCAGTGCAGGTTCATCAGTTGTAACAAGTGCGCCCTCTGGCGGATGATGTTGATAGCGGGGAGGCTGCGGGTTGGTGTGTGGGGTAGAGGGTATGTGGTAAATCTCTGTACTTTCTGCTCCATTTTGCCGTGAGCCCGCAAGTGCTCAAAAGAAAGAAAAACGAGAAAGAAAGCAGAGCAGCACGCGCGATTAGCGGCCCTCGCCTTCTCACATCTTTATTGCTTCTCTGAGTTGACCAGGCCACTCGTTCTGCTCTTGCACGGGCACCAGCTGGTGGAGGCGGGCGAAGCGACCACGGGAAGGCGGGCGATGCCGTTTGGTGGCCCAGCTCTGGGCTTCGGTGCGGCTCGGACGGGGAGCCTCAGACCCTGCTGGGCTTCTTGGGGTCTTTGTTCTTGGTCGGGATGAAGGCGTACAGCTCCTCGATGAGCAGCTCCATCCGGGCGGTGACCTCGGTCACCGTGTCGATGACCAGCTTCTGCTGGAGCTTCAGCTTGTTGTTCTCCCACAGCGCCTTGCTCTCCTGGAAAATGCGGTGCTCCTCGCGCAGCACGTGCAGCGCCCGGTTCTCCTCCTGCAGGAGCCGGTTCTCCTCGCGGAGGGCCTGCAGGGTCTGGTTCTCCTTCTGCAGCGCCTGCAGCGCCTGGCTCATCTCCCGCAGCAGCTCCAGGGACTGGCCGCCATCGGGCAGGCCCGGGCCCGCCTTGCCCACCTCCTCCCTGGGCTGCCCCGACAGGTTGCTGAGCATCTCGTGCAGGGTCCGGAGCGTCTTGGAGTCCTCCTGCGGGGCCTGGGGGCCCTTGGGCTCCTCGAAGGGGGAGGAGAGGCCCACGCCCTGGTCTGGCAGCAGCCCGTGGGGCGCCTCATGGGGCGAGGGGACCGGTTTGATCTCGGTCGAGGCCGCCTTCTCGCCCGGCTGGGCCCAGTAGGCCTTTCTCTGCTCCAGCAGCTGCTGCAGGGCCCGGTTCTCCTCCCGGAGGAGCTGCAGGGTGCTGCTCTCCCGGCCGCCGTGCACCTGCAGGTCCGGGTCCTTCTTCGCCGCCTCCAGGGACGAGGCGTTGTCCTTGTGCAGCAGTGGCGAGGAGGCCCGGCCGTCCTCGCGGCCCAGCGCGGCCTGGTGCACCTCCCATAGGACCTGCAGGATCTTGCTTTCCTCGCGGAGCGTGCGGTTTTCCGCGCGCAAGAACTGGTTCTCCGCGCGCAAGGACTGGTTCTCGGCGCGCAGGGACTGGTTCTCCGTGCGCAGGGACTGGTTCTCCGTGCGCAGGGACTGGTTCTCCACGCGCAGGGACTGGTTCTCCGCGTGCAGGGACTTGTTCTCCTCCTGCCGCAGGCACTCCTTGGCCAGCCGCTTGTGGTGCAGCTTGTGGTGGAAGGACGAGGACGGGGAGAAGTAGGGGGACTGCAGGCGACAGTTCTCACTCACCCACCGCCCGTCCTGGAAGACGAACGTCTCGTCGCTGAGCTGCACGCGGGGAGGGTTGTAGTCCAGCTCCAGGTCCGCCTGGGAGGTGGGGCTTTCCATGGGGTCCAGGGGCACGGAGGGGAAGCGGTTCGGCAGGTAGGAGTGCTGGCTGACCGCCCGGCGGCTCAGCCTGGGCAGGGAGGTCCTGCCTGGCCCAGCGCGGGGTGGGGTACAAGTTGTGGAGCCTCAGGAAGAGCTCGGCTGTACCCCTCTGCGGGAGAGAACAGGGAAGCCCAGAGTTAGCGAAGGAGCTGACGCACCCGAGGCTGGCTGACCACATGAGAGGCCGGGAGACCCCACAAGAAACCCAGTCTGGAGGTCTGGACTGGCCACAGAGGGCGCTTTTGCACTTGGTCTCTTGGGTTCCTCGCGAGGAAATGACATCGGTCCTCCTTATTCGCGGTTCTATAAAGTCCCGCGAACACACAATTCGCGACTACTGTACCATTGCTCCAAAGAGACGCACGGCGTTAGGTTCCTGCTAGCCTCTGGTCACATTTTCCTCATCCAATCAATAAATAACTTTGTCTGCTGTTGAAAGACACCTTATTTTAAGTGTACTTTTGATTCATTACATTGAACTTGCGGTCAACAGCACTGTGACTCATGCGGGAAGGAAGCTTACCTAGCAGGTGTTTTCTCTGTAAGGCACATCACATCACTGCTTTCTGGTGCTTAAGACGACTAGACAGCACTGCAGCGCTATGCTTGAGGGCCATTTTAGACAGAGAAACACCAACAAAAAGCACAAGAGTGTGAAAACAGTGACACTAAATAAACTGTGAAACGGACACTTTTACGGTCTGAGAGCTGAAACAAGAAGGCACCTCCAACTGGAAATGTGTGCATCAGGTAACTCAAATTTTTCATCATTCTGTGCATGTCTATGAATAATCATGAAAGTGAGACAAGTATTGATTTTGGGGCTGCAAACTAATTTTAGTGAAAAAAATTTAGGCAGATTCACAAATATGGAATCCATGAATAATGAGAATCAAGAATATATCATGGGGCTTCCCTGGTGGCGCAGTGGTTGAGAGTCCGCCTGCCGATGCAGGGGACGTGGGTTCGTGCCTCGGTCCGGGAAGATCCCACATGCCGCAGAGTGGCTGGGCCCGTGAGCCATGGCCGCTGAGCCTGTGCGTCCAGAGCCTGTGCTCCGCAACAGGAGAGGCCACAACAGTGAGAGGCCCATGTACCGCAAAAAAAAAAAGAATATATCATGGAGGATAAAGGCATTGATATTGGAATCAACCAACTGTTTGAGTCCTCGCCCCATTATTTGATTAGTTACAAGAACATGGACAAATTATGTGAGCTTTAGTTACCACGCTTTCAAATTGGGGTAACTGCACCTACTGCCTTGCCTCATAGAAATATTTTAGGATAAAAGAGGTAATGTGTGAAAGCACTAAGCACGGGTTCTGGCACACTTCTGTCACCCTAGAGGAAGAATAAACACTGTTCTCCAGCCACCGGAGCTGTAGATGTGTATCCACAATTGGCATCACCCAACAGCCACTCACATTGTCCCAAATGGCAGTGCTACTGGTAAGTCCCACAGCCCCTTTAACACCAGCCAACATGGTGCTAAGCTTAAAACAGAGTCCAGCTGATAATTTTGGAAAGGAAGGGCACCATCACAGACATATCACCGAGCAATGGGAGTTCAACGTGTGGCAGTGAAGACATCAAAGGATACCGAGGAATTCATACAGAGGAATTCATGATGGTGGCCACGCACCTCAAAACCACCACATAAAAAGAGGATCAGAGCCACAGAGCTTAAAGCCAGCAAACCACTGTCACACTCCTCAATATAGAAGATAAGCTGAGTGCGTTTTAAATGCACATTTTGGAGCCTTTACTTACAAGACTCATTCACTCATTCACTCATCCATCTGTATTTCTAACCAGCTCCCTCCGGTGATTCTGGCTTCCGGTGGTCAGAACTGCTCTGAGCCAGGTAGAATGCAGTTTGCTCAGGTGAGGGTTACACCAGGGCTGAAGGCCAAGGGGTCAAGACTGGGGTCACACAGATGCTCATCCCGGTTCTGTTGCTGATGGGCAGCGTGGAACTAGAGAGCTCTCACCCTCTCTGAGACCCAGATTTTCACTAGTACGAAAGAGAGTCAGACTCTGTGACCTTAACGGCACCACCTTCCAACACTGAAAGTCAGCAAACTGTACCTGTCAAATGGAAATAATAACACGTGCCCTGCTTAGTTCACAACACCGTTGTGAGGATTAAATGAGATAATGAATGCAAAAGTGTTTTTAAAACTGCCAGGTGCCACAGAAATGTAAGAAATGTAAATGTAAGGTATTGTTACCAAGAAAAGGAGATTTCACTAATGGAGGAATTCTGAGATGAATTCAAAAAGCAGTGAACAAGTGGGATGCATCCTGGAGAAGAGGTAACAATTGCAGCCATGAATTTAAATAAAAATAAGATCATGAGAGCTGCTTCTAAATACACCAAAAGCATTTCATCCAAGTACACTGCAAGGCTCTCCAAATATTAATTTCTCGTTTCTTAGGTTATTTTCAAAATTTTACAGATAGAGAAGATAGAAAACAAGTCAGGTTATTCACATTATATATATAGGCATATAGAGATACATAATTTGTACAGCGTATAAAGTTGGTTAGAATTCTTTAAGACCCAAAGAGCTAGATAAATAGAAGGCATGATTCTATGCTATTAACTTTCCAATAAGCACGTCATTAACTTTGTAAGGTTGTGCTTAGTCTTCCAGAGAGCAAAGGCGCAGGGACATTCTGCAATCAGAACCTTATTCATTTTAAATAAATCCAGCCTCCATGGTTATCATCCTTCTCAATGGGAGAAGCACAATGGCTCTTGTGACTGAACCTGTGATCAGAATGAACCCCATTGTGAAGAGCCCAGACCGTTTCCTTATACATTTAAGGTGCTTTGATCCCAGACTGGGAAGATTAGCCAAGGTCAATAAGGAGTAAATCTTGAGAGGTCCTCTTCATCCTCCAAGGATGAAGCACTACAGGAATCCGTCTCCGCAGTAATATCCTGCTCTTGAAGATGTTGCTATGGAAAATGTAGTTTTAATCCATGATGGGTATACCCATCGAGAGAAAGAAAGGGAAGAAGTTTTGCGCTACTGAATTCATTTAATCTTCACAGCACTGATTTAATAAGGTGTTATTATTCCCATTTTACAGATGGAGAAACTAAAACTCAGAGAAGTTAAATAACCAGCACCAGTTCACTCAGTAAGTCACAAATCCAGTTCTGGCTCCCTGAACTTACGTATGTGAAGCACACATGTAGGGAAGCTCCATGAACTAAGCAAAGGACTTTCACTACTTGGGGACTTTCTATTATGGAAAATTTCAAACATACACAAAAAGAGAGATGATAGTCTAATAAATTTCCATGTACCCAGCTTCGGCAGTTATCAAATCAAGGCCACACCTGCTTCATCTATACCTTCATCCAATTCCAGAACCACTCCCCTGCCGCTGGGTTATTTCAAAGCAAAGTATAGACACTGTTTTGTTTTGGGTTTTTTTTTAGGTTTTTTTTTGTTGTTTTTTTGCCGTACGCGGGCCTCTCACCGCTGCAGCCTCTCCCATTGTGGAGCACAGGCTCCGGACGCGCAGACTCAGCGGCCATGGCTCACGGGCCCAGCCGCTCCGCGGCTTGCGGGATTTCCCGGACCAGGGCACGAACCCGCGTCCCCTGCATCGGCAGGCGGA
>NW_020837960.1:13307006-13462069 GCF_003676395.1 Aethalodelphis obliquidens | reverse complement strand
GGGCACGAACCCGCGTCCCCTGCATCGGCAGGCGGACTCTCAACCACTGCGCCACCAGGGAAGCCCTCTCACTTCTTTTTTATGATTGATTTCTATCAGAAAGATAGTCTCCCTGATCCAGGTGAACAACCAAAGAGAAACCTCTGGTGCTTTATACCTGTTCATAGTATCCTTGATGGCCTTTAAATCACCCTACTCAGTCAGCTGCCTTTATTTTATATCCATATCCTGAACTGGGTACCCAAGGGATTTTCAACTATCCCCTCAACATAAAGGCACTAAATAAAAACTGAACATGTGGGTGGCGGATCCCTAGCTATATAGACAATTTGGGTATTTGGGCCCTTGTCCTTACGCATGCCATTGGGTGACCTCGGTTACATCCTCTAACCTTCTGACCTTGGTTTCCACTTCTGTATAATGAAAGGTCAGTAGCATTATCTCTAATATCCTCTTGTCTAACTTCCTCTGGTCGAAGGGATCCATGTTTACAAACTGGCATCACTATGGCCCCAGCAGTCCTCTTTTATCAACCTAGCTGACATCGTGTCCCCTCCCTTAAATGACCAACACCTTCCAAGCAAGTCCTGTGCTGTCTCTGTTCCGTGCCCACACACCTAATCCAGAAAATACTGATGGACTGATAGGTCTCCTTTACCTCCTTAACCAAGAGACCAAACGCTCCTCTTATGAAAGTCCTTCTATCCTTCCTCTTATCCCCAGACAGGACCCAGAAGGTGGCCAAGTCCAGCACTGCCTCATGGCCTAGTTTCTTAGATAAAACACTTAAATACTGTAAACATTTTAATAGTCATATATTTATTTTAATGGGTATTGGGAAAATATACCTATTTTATCAAACCCACAATCCTATGGATAGGATTCAGATGAAGCTAAAGTAGAGCAGCATCTTTTCTTTTTCTGAAAATGAGACCATCTAAGGGAAAATACTAAATATATACGATTTCAGATATATCAAGAATCGTGCTTAAACTCTGGGAAGGGATTGAGGCAAGACAAATTCTTTCTTTCCCATATTTCCCTGATTCCAATCAGACCTAGCTGGACTTATTAGTCCTCCAAGGAAATCTCTTTCTTGGCCTTGTGAAAACTTCTCACCCTATTCTATTCCCACTCTAAACATTCTTGCACCAAATCACATTTATGTCAATGAATCAACTAACGTTAATTTGGCGTCTGTTCTCAGGGAACTTCCAATCAATTTGAAAATCAGTGCATAGCAACCATTATTTCTTGGGGTAAGTGAGGGAGGTGGACGTGCAGCAAGCATTAATTCTGGCACTACAGTATGGGGAACAGGGGACTGGACATCATAACACTGAAAAGGGTCCTGGGTCTGTGCTGTATGAGTGCATAGCCTTTACAAAATCACTTAATTTCTCTGCCTCAGTTTCCATAACTAGAAAATGTGGATGCTAGCATGATTCAGAGCCACCCCCTATGTTCGTGCAGGCTATACAATGCCCAGCTCTAGAGGGTGCCATTCACAACTGGTGTTGCAGTGCACAACCTGTGCAACCATCCACAGCAGTTTTACTAACATCTGCCCTATTTATTTCAGACGCTTTGTTGTAGAGTTCAAAAATAAAAGGAGAATATGTGACATCTTCTTTGTTTATAGAGAGCTACAGACATGCAAGAATGGTTACTGTGAATTCAGAAGAGAAGTTGCTTAGCATTTCCTTTGATTGTATAGAGCAAGGAAAAGGAAGTAACACTGAAAGACTATTGTGTGATGATATGCTAACGGATTTCCATAGTCATAAGTAATATCTTACTGAAAAGAGCTACCATGGTTCCACCAAAGATCACATAGCCAGCAAGGATTTAAAACCAGGATATCTGACTCCAAACTGCAGGCTCATTCTAGCTCTTCATAATGCCCAGATATTTTATTTTGCATGTGTGTTGATATCATTCCTTTGCAGTGATTCTCATACGTCTTGTCCCATCTTGTCCCCAGATGACTAAATTGTAATTATCTGAGCACAGTGACCCGTCCCTTACTTTTTTTGACATCCCTAGTCCTGGAAGTTAGAACAACACATTTCACATACACTGGAGGTGTGATGAGTCCTTGCCAATGCACTAATCAACCAAAGTGCACTGAAAGGTAAGGAGGAGATATCAGATTGAACTACACAAAACTGTTAACATTATACTATTTTGGGCCCTCAAAAGTGGTGATTTTGTTTACCTTAATATGTTTAGTCTATTTAGGAAAGCCGTATCCACATTTCAATTCACATTTTTAAACTGCAGAGCTGTTACATCATGGGGTTTTCCCCATGTCTCTCTACACAGTCCCTAAAGGAAGCCGTCCTCTGCACACAAGCATGCTGGTGGTCCACACTGCCATCTTGAACCTATAATCCAATGAGACTAGAGGTCTTAAATTCCCAGTAGCTTTGGGCTTAAAAGTCCCATCTTTGACTGCTCTTGTGAAAGTCGCTTAACTTCTCTGAATGTCACCTCTAAAATGAACCCCCATGTAGCTGCTCTGCCCTGTTCCTGGTGGTGTTGTGAGACGCTAAGAAAGTGGTCGGTAAGCTGTCATAAAGACCAAACAGGGGCTTCCCGGGCGGCCCAGTGGTTAAGACTCCTCACTTCCAATGCAGGGGGCGCGGGTTCGATCCCTGCTCGGGGAATTAACATCCCACATGCCGCGGAGCCAAAAGATTTTTAAAAAGACCAAACAGATGGCCAGCTCTACTAGTAAAGCTTAAACGTTCCTGGCCCAAAACACTCTAGCAAATGCTGAATGTTTTTCTTTACAAAAGGACTTTGCAAAAAGTGAGCATCTGATAAGCAAACCCTCGAGGTAAAACATCCCAGGCCCCCTTAGCCAATGTCTGAAGCCAGCTCCTTCTTGGTGGGTCTCCTCAACCAGTGGTATCGCTGGGTTGGTTTCATGGGCTAAACTAATCTGTCCTTGGTGTCGTTGAGCCCCACCAAGAGGTCTGGGCCAAGAAAAAGCGCCTGGAACACCCCCGAAAGTTCTCTTCAGCCTAGGAGGCGGAGTCTACAGCAGCCTGATTCAAGCCCCCAGAGAAGCCTGGCCTGGTCTCCCCATGAAGGAAAGGACGGTCTCTTCCTTGACCTGTGGGAAATGCCCTCACATGTGGATGCAGACCCAGTAGGTGGGAGAGGAAGAGGGGGGCTTCCTCATGAAAGAACAGGATATGAGAAAGGATGCAGGAGGGGAAGACAAATGGCCATGGCGCTCATCACACCTCGCATCTGGCTTTGTTAGGAAGGTGACCAAGAGACGCTGCCCTCAGGGGCAATGTGCTCCCACGTGTGACCTAAGTAAGATGCATTAGTGCTGAGGATCCAGGAAGGGCCCTGGGCACCAACATCTCCCTCACCGGTGCCTGAATCCCACCAATGGTTGGGAATCCGTCCTTAACATCAGGCCTGGCCTTCTCCCTGGCATCTCCTTTTTTTGTGGGCCTCTCATTGTCACAGCCTCTCCTGTTGCGGAGCACAGGCTCCAGACACGCAGGCTCAGTAGTTGTGGCGCACGGGCCTAGTTGCTCCGCGGCATGTGGGATCTTCCGAGACCAGGGCTCGAACCCGTATCCCCTGCATTAGCAGGCAGACTCTCAACCACTGAGCCACCCGGGAAGCCGTGGCATCTCCTTTTTAAATGCATTTGGTCCTAGAAGGAAAATGCATGAAATCACCAACTATGTGCTTCTGTCAGATCACCAGCCTTGTGCGTGGCAAGTGGAGACCGTGGAGGAGGAAAAGCCAGTGGAAGGGCGGGCAGGGCAAAGGCAAAGGAGAGGTGATAAGACCAAAGTCTCTCTCTGATGCTAAGGGGTGTCTAAGGACCAGGACTCTGAGGGGGACCTTCTGGGCTGGAATTTCTGGGGCTGCTGGCCTCCCATCTAAATAGTTCAGCAACAGGGCTAGACAATGACTAGCCAGTTTAGCTGACATGCACTGAGGTTCTCTCCACTCCTGGAGAAGTACGGCTACCACAGACCAGAAGAGACGTCCAAATGCTCCCAGCAGACGTCAAGCCTGTTGACCAAGATTTTTAAAGCCCTACTTTGCCAGCATTACTGAGGGTTACGGTCAGAGAACATTCAACCATCTGGGGTTACTTTTCAAACATGTGAAGCTGAGAGGTCCAGGATGCTGGAAGGAAAAGCCAGATCCGCCACTAATTTTCAGACCAGGTTGACAAGGTTGAGTGTCTCATTATCATATTTTTAAATTAACTCCGTTCCGAGCACCATGAGAAAGTCAATGTTGGTTTTAAGAAATGCGAACAGGTAAGAGGATAATTCATGGGTCAGTGTGACTGATTTTGATAGAATCATAAACTAACAGCAAAGAGGATGAAGATGTCGTCTGTCATGTATCTGGTAGTTTTAGCTAATTGTTTAACACACAATCTTCTGAAATCTTCCTCCTAACACTTATTCAAATTGGTAGAGATACAGGCATTGTTGGTGGATTCCATAGCTTCTGAAGAACAAACCCAAACAAAGGGGACTGAGAAAAGGCAACAGCGAGGGATGAGGGGGGCCCTGGAGGGTGCTGTGGGAGCTCATTCTGACCTGGTATAGATCCTTCATTAACGATCTCACAGGAAACAGTGCCTTTATGAAACTCACAGATAGCGCTCACTGGGGAAATGGGAATGCTGGCGAGAACTGAATCATTATGCACAAAAGGAACCAGGAGGGCAGACAGCTTGGGCAGGAAGTAACATCGATGGCTGGCGAGTTAATGTGTTGGAGGGAAATAGACCAGAAAACACAAATGTTTAATGTGAGGAAGAAAAACTGGAAATCAATAAGACCTGAAAAGACCTAAGGGTGAAACAAATAGTGAACCATAGGCATGTACAATGGAAATGAGAAGCGCCAGGCATGACTGGGAGCTGGGAGGCCAGAGGTACTTTCTGGAGACACAGAGCTGCTGCTGCAATCCCCTTCCCAGATGAATGGGCTCAGCCTCCAAACGAAGCAGAATGTGGCAGATACACGCAGGGAGCTCACGGTAGGCGGTGAAGATGGGCGGAGAAGAGGCACCATCTCTTAAGAGCAAGGGAAGAAGCAGGTGGCATGTGCCCAGCTTGCGGCATAGCAGAGGAAGTGGGCACTGACCTGGCTTCAAGCCTTTAACTCCAGCTCTGACATTACTAGTGGGCTTCCTAGGGTTCCCAGTTCCCGCTCCTATACAATCTCTCCCTCGCACTGCACGGCCCAGGGCCGCCACATGATCAAATCAGGGCTCAATCTCCCTTCCTCCCCTTGTTTTTTGTTTTGTTTTGTTTTTGTTTGTTTGTTTGGCCACACCAGGCAGCATGCGGGATCTTAGTTCCCCGACCAGGGATCGAACCTGTGCCCCCTGCAGTGGATGTGCAGAGTCTTAACCACTGGACCGCCAGAGAAGTCCTCATTTGGGGAGGTCCAGTCAGCACACTGGTCCCTCTCACAGCTCTAGTGATGGCCCAGTTCAGATCATCTAAACTTATAGATGCCCCCTTCACCCCAAGCGCCAGCCTAGAGTACCCTGCCGGGTGTCTGGAACCTGCCGCAGGACTTGTGCCCCCTTGGCAGGTAAACCCATGAGACACATCTGCCCATGTGCCCAGGCAGCAGGTGTCCTCTAATTTCATGCTCTCCAAGATCCCAGGATGCCCACTGGCGATCAATCCTGTTCCTACACGTCCCTGGACAGAGCTTTCAGATAGTTACCTCTGCATTGGATTCCTCCACTCTACATTTCAGCCCCTCTGGCTGCACCACCATAATCTTCCAAGAGGGCCTTGGGTGACTCTGGAGAAGCAAGGCTGCCCCCTTTGTGACACAGCAGTAGGAACAATCCAATCAGGAGGACCCCTCCCAGGAAACCCAGCCTGTCATCCGTTCATTGGCCTCCATTCTGAACCCCCCAGGCCCACCCCTCTTACACTCTCTCTGTCTTTGGTATACAGCAGGCCTTCATTCTCTTGACCCCTCCGCATGACCCTGTACCCCTCAGCCCACATCCTAGGTTCATGGATTCAGTCGTATGCTTTTGACTGCAAGTCTCAGTTCTAATTCTGCCCCCATAAATCCAGAGTAGTTGTACAACAGCAAGCACCAAAAGATCTAATTTTGAGAAGATTGGCTTATTTCCGAGAGTCACAGAAACTTCAAGTGGTAGGGCTGGAAGGTCTTCCCAGATCACCTAACCCACCCCGCTCATTCAAGGGATGAGAAACCCAAGACGCTGAGTGACTAAGTGGCCTCCCCCAGGTACACAGCTGGCTGGCGGCTGACCTAGAACTAGAATCTGAGGCCCTGACTACTCTGCTCCTTCTATGACATCCTGCTAGAGTTTTGACAGAGGAGGGCTATTCTCGCTAAAACTGAGAGGTTGCATCCTTCTGTGATTATCCCTACCTGAGGTAGGACCACACTGATTGGAATTTCTAGGCTTTCAGATCTGGAATCTCTTTTTCTTGTAAAATTTGGCCTCAAGTGCTGTGGAAAAGAGGAAATAAGTAGATTTCTGCTTCCCAGCCCATTCTCTGGACCTCAACTTCTCACCTGAAAAACAGAGGACTTTGTACTACTCACTTATCCCCTCTTGTTAATTATGTACATTATGAAAATCTGAGTCTGAGAGAATGTGAAGATGATATCTGATACGATGCTTTATCAGTCTCTGAACAGAAATTAAGACAGGTATTACAGTTGATGGAAAAGCTTTCTGAAAGCATGTGGAGCAGAGATACCTATACCTACTACCTTTTCTAAAATTATTATTTCTATCTCAAGTAAAAAGCCATACCAATGTTAGGTGCCAGGTGTAGGTCCTAGGCAGAAGTTGGTCACCAAAACACTCAGAACATTCCAGGGGTGACATCACAAAACAATATGATGTCTTTCATGGCTCATGGTCTCTCTCTGAGCATCACAGGTGGGAATGAGGCATCTGATGGTCAGCAAGAGCTCACCCTGGTTGTGTCCACATGGCCGGTCAAGGTCAGTGTGACACACAATAGCCCAAACACGGGCCCCCTGTTTGGTCATCCTGGCTGACATTTACATCCCCACTGCCAGGCTGGGCCGAGACCCCTATCCTCTCTCCAGGGGTGGCATCTTCTACTTGGATTACTCAAGAAGGAAGAAACCCAGACCAAGAGAAAGAATGTAGTCTGAGATGTTTTTTGATACCAATCTATTCTTCAGTTCTCTGACACCAACTGGATGTCCTATACTTCAATTCTGACACATCCCACCTGGAGTTGGTACCAGATTCCACAAGTTAAAGGGCTCAGTCCCACAAAACTGCTCCCACTTCAGATGTCAGTCACAAGTCTTGGGCCACCAGTACTTCTAACTAACCAGCTATAAATCAGAGGCTCGCAGTTTTGCTGATTTGCTAGAAGAGCTCGAAGAACTCAGGAAAACACTTTACTTACAAATACAGGTTTGGGGTTTTGTTTTTTTTAATGAAACATACAGCTCAGGAACAGTCAAATGGAAAAGATGCTTAAGGCAAGGTATGAGGGGAGAGGGAGGCAGAGCTTCCATACCCAGCAGGGCACACCACCCTCCCTGCATCTTCACGTGCTCCCCAACTCGGACGTTCTCCAAACCCTGTCGTCTAGAGGTTTTTATGGAGGTTTCATTATACGGTCATGACTGATTATTTCATTGGCCTTTGGTGATCGAATAATAAAAGACAGATCTATCACTCAAGAAATCCCAAGGGTTTTAAGTTACTCTGTGCCAGGAACTGGGAACAAAGACCAAACGTATATTTTTATTAGACCACATGGAGAAACTGCTGACACCTGGGCTTCATGAAAGGGACAGCCTAGTCCCCTGGCCTCAATTCTGTCAAATCATTTGCCTCTAGAGGCTGTCAGTGGGAGCCCTCCTATGTACCTTAAGTCTCCCATTAGGCGGGGAACTCCAACCCCACACTATTATGCCACATGCAGGGAAAGAAGTGGTAGACCAGGGTAGGGTCGCTGTAACAACCCACCAGAAGCTCCCGCACCCAGGTTACATGCAAGCCTCGCTTTAAGAAAATCCAATGTACAAAAAAATCAAGGACATACATATGTAAAAACCAAGAAAGTAATTAATCACATTATCAAAGAATTTCTCATTTTCAATGGGAACTTCTCCTAGGGTTTCTTTTTTAATTTTTATTTTATTTCTTAATTGTGGTTACAAACACATAACATTAAATTTTCCATCTTAGGGACTTCCCTGGTGGTGCAGTGGTTAAGAATCCGCCTGCCAATGCAGGGGACACGGGTTCGAGCCCTGGTCCAGGAAGATCCCACATGCCACGGAGCAACTAAGCCCATGTGCCACAACTACTGAGCCCACATGCCACAACTACTGAAGCCCACGTGCCTAGAGCCCGTGCTCTGCAACAAGAGAAGCCACCGCAATGAGAAACCTGCGCACCACAATGAAGGGTAGCCCCTGCTCGCCGCAACTAGAGAAAGCCCGCACGCATCAACGAGACCCAACGCAGTCAAAAATAAGTAAATAAATAAATAAATTTATTAAAAAAAAATTTCTTTTCCATCTTAAACATTTTTGAGTATACAGTCCAGGAGTGTCAAGTACATCCACATTGCTGTGCAATGGATCTCTAGAACTTTTTCATCTTGCAAAACTGAAACTCTATGACCATTAAACACTACCTCCTCTCCCACCTACCCCCCAGCCCTGGGAAACCACCTTTCCACTTGCTATTTCTATGATTTTTGACCTCTTTAGATACCTCATATGAGTGGGATCATATAGTATTTGTCCTTTTGTGACTGGCTTAATTTAGCATCATGTCCTCAAAAAACCTCCATTTGGGGGCATGTGACAGGATCTCCTTTTTTTAAGCTGCATAATATTTCTTTGTGTTTATATACCATTTTATTTCTTTATCCATTCATTCATTGATGAACATTGGGTTGCTTCCACCTCTTGACTATTGTGAATAATGCTTCAGTGAACATGAGTGTGCAAAGATCTCTGAGATCCTGCTTTTAATTCTTTTGGATATATACACAGAAGTAGGATTGCTGGATCATATGTTTTATGTTTAATTTTTTGAGGAACCTCTATACTGTTTTCCACACCAGCTGTACCATCATTTCCACCAACAGTGCCCAAGGGTTCCCATTTTTCCACATCCTCACTGACACTTGTTTTCTCTTTCTCCAAGTGTTTCTGTAAGTGATTAACTCCCACACTGCCTGAAAACACAATTTGGTTTTTCCTTAAACACACACCTCATGGAAGCACCTGCACATGAACCTCTGAGGCTGAGCTGGGAAGACTAAACAGAGAGGGAAGTGGCTGTATTCATTTCCTAGGGCTGCGCAAAGGACCATGAACTGAATGGCTTAAAACAACAGAAACGCATTGTCTCCCAGTTCTGGAGGCTGGAGGTCCAAAATCAAGGTATTGGCAAGACCAGGCTCCCTCGGAAACCGTAGGGGAGAACCTTCCTCGCCTCTCCGAGCGTCTGAAGGCTGCTGGCAGTCCTTGGCCTGCCTTGATCGCACTGCAGTGCTTCAGTCTGTGCCTATGGCATCAGACGGCGCTCTCCCCATCTGTATCTGTTCTCGTCTTAAGAGGGCACCAATCATATGGGACTAAGGCCCACCCTACTGTGGTATAACCTCATCTTAACTAATTACATCTGCAATGACCCTCTTTCCAAATAAGATTACATTCAGAGGTACTGGGCGTTCTGCCTTCAACAGATCATTTTGGGGGGACACAATTCAACCCATAACATAACCTAATATTAACCGAACATATAATAAACACCAGCACTGTGCTAGGTACTTTATGTTATCTTCACTTAATCAGAGTCACTGGCAAATATGCAGATCCTACCACCCTTGGGATACAGCCCACCCTTGGGGTCGCTAAGCGCATCACCCTGGCCCACCTCCAGCAGTTCAGTTGATTCCCTTTTTTCCCACCTCTAGTGCCAAGGAACACAAGCTCTGCCCTGTAAGGCTCCCCACGAACAAAGGACCCTGCTAGTAAGCCTGATGTGTCTTATTACTATTACACATATTATATATTATTCATATTTATTATCATTTCCATTCTATTATTTTGCCTGCTGTTAGACCCCCTTCCTTCTCCATAGTTTTGACCATCTGTCCCCTAGTTCGCTCCGGGGTGAGAAAATCCTTACCCCAATCCTGCCCTGAGGCCATATCTGGAGAAAGAAACAGACCACTCATTTAAGTTACTCAGTGGTTTGCTAGTATGACCCCAAAGTCAGACCCGTGATATCAGGGGAGCTCATGGTACAGTTCACTCCTAGGAAGGAAGTCCTGCTACTAGATGATCACGGAGACTCCCTGGGTCCAGACCATGGTGCAAATCACCAAAGACAGCTGCTGATAGATTTGGATATAGGGTAAGCGAGAAAGGACCTAGGGCACTACTTCCCTCCTTCCTCACCTCTGCCATAGTCCTTTGCCTTTTCTCTACAGAGGCCTGGCTCCAGGGCAAGGGGCAGCCACCAGATCTGTGGCTGACAGTGACGGCCCTCACAGCACGCAGGTGACTCATTATCCACGCTATCTGGTCAAAGCCCCCCCCCACCTCATCTTAGTAGGGGGAGTGCTGAGGGAAGGAAACAAAGCAAATAGGCACACGGACTGGCCTGCCACATTGGCAGGAAAAGAACTTCTTTTACTGAACCCAAAGGAAAGGCACCGATAAGAATAAATGAGGCTGCAGATAGCAAGGTCATGGACACTGGCCACAGAAGACCTGTGTGCAAATCTGCAGGTCCAGAAATAGTTATTTACTATGTGTCTTAGTCAGCTCTGTCTGCTATAACATCCACAGCCTGGAGGGCCTAACAACTGACTTTTATTTCTCGTAGTTCTAAAGGCTGGGAAGTTCAAAATCAAGGTGCTGGCAGATTTGGTTCCTCATGAGGCCCGTTTCCAGGTTTGCAGATGGCCACCTTCTCACTGCGTCGTTACACGAGAGAGAGAGAGAGAGACACAGAGACAGAGCGAGAGAGAGACAGAGACAGAGACAGAGACAGAGACAGATTGTGTGTGTGTGTGTGTGTGTGTGTGTGTGTGTTCTAGTCTCTCTTTCTTTTTTATAAGGACACTAATCCCATCCTTAAGACTTCATCCAAACGTAATTACCTTCCAAAGGCCAAACCTCCAGATACCATCACACTGTGGATTAGGGCTGCACAATATGAATTTTGGAGGGACACAAACATTCAGTCCATCACTATGTGACCCGGGCAAGTTACCCCAGCTCTCAGACGCTCAGTTTACTCATCTCCAAAATAAGGAAATGACATCTAATTTGAGATCACATATGTAAAGAAGCCGACAGTAAGCTCTCAATAATCATTGTTTTGGTGCCTTCGGACGTGCTCCCTGTGACTTAAAGTCTCAAGCAGCTGACACACAACTGGTGCTGCTGTTAAAGCGGCTTCATACTACGGCCTGGCTGAGGGCTTGTTTGCTTGCTTGTTTGTTTGATTTGCCTTTTTTTTTTTTTTTTTTGTGGTACGTGGGCCTCTCACTGTTGTGGCCCCTCCCGTTGTGGAGCACAGGCTCCGGACACGCAGGCTCAGCGGCCATGGCTCACAGGCCCAGCCGCTCCGCGGCACGTGGGATCTTCCCGGACCGGGGCACGAACCCGTGTCCCCTGCATCGGCAGGCGGACTCTCAACCACTGCGCCACCAGGGAAGCCCTGCCTTTTGTTTTTAAGAGAAGAGCATTTTGAACTGAGAATCCTGGTACCGGCTCCTGCAGTTGCCCATTAGTTGGGTCTCTTCCTCCTCAGCAGGACACACACATCTGTAACCCAGTACTGAAAAACTTCCTTGAGATTGTACCCCAAATGTTATTACTCAGATTAACACCGTCATCAATCACCCACGTTCCATGAGCGTCCACACTTGGTGGGTACTGCACAGAGCACAGAGGTAGGCATGCCTCATGGCTTTCTAATCTAAACAGACAGGTAGAACAGAGACAAAGGAAAGGGCAAGCACGCATCCAAGACTCTCCCCGCTTTCCATGTCTGCAGCTTCTCTGGTGATGAATCACACGGGGAAATTCAACAAGAGTAGGGTCCATTAGAGAGCATGGGCCCCTTGCCCTTCCCCAGAGAGCCACAGAAACTGCAGCTCTTGGTCCAGGAGTCAGAGGTGGGTATGGGGCATAGGTTCTGACTTTTCTCTCCTTGTCATTTGTGGAGAAGGGGATGGGGAGTTGCGTGGGTGTAGTAAATTATCATGATGGCTGTCCTCTCCAAATCGCATGACATGTTTGGGAAGGTTTGTTATTTTTGCTACATAGAGCAGAGGGCAGCTCTACACTGGAGCCAGAGGAGCAGCCGGAGCCCAGCCAGGCTTTGGGCCAAGCTGCTCTTGGGACAGGCTAGGAGCTCTCACCTTCTGAGGAAGCAGGAGGCAATGGCTAGGAAGAGCAAGAGAGCAGCAGATGAGTCTGTCAGGCAAAAAATACAGATCAACTGTTGGAAAAAGTCTGGGCGGGAAGGAAGTAGAAAAATACAATGTCTGCTCTCAGAGGTGGCTGGCTGAGGTGAATAGCTGTTGTGGAATCACTCACACTTGTGGGAATACTGAAGGAACCAACAGAAGGGGCAGGTGTTGGAAAGCAGGGCAATTGACACACCCAGGTTCCAGAGATAACAGGACAGCAAATCATTCTTGGTGATCACCCGGATACCAAAACCAGACAAAGATACTACAAAAGAAGAAAATTACAGACCAATATCACTGATGAATACAGATGAACAAATCCTCAACAAAATACTAGCAAACAGAATCCAACAACATATTAAAAGGATCATACACCATGATCAAGTGGAGTTTATCCCAGGGATGCAAGGATTCTTCAATATACGCAAATCAATCAAAGTGATACACCATATTAACAAATTGAAGAATAAAAATATGAACATCTCAATAGATGCAGAAAAAGCTTTTGACAAAATTCAACACCCATTTATGATAAAAACTCTCTAGAAAGTGGGCATTGAGGGAAACTACATCAACATAATAAGGTCCATATATGACAAACGCACAGCAAACATCATTCTCAATGGTGAGAAACTGAAAGCATTTCCTCTAAGATCAGGAACAAGACAAGGATGTCCACTCTCACCACTATTATTCAACATAGTTTTGGAAGTCCTAGCCATGGCAATCAGAGAAGAAAAAGAAATAAAGGAATACAAATTGGAAAAGAAGAAGTAAAACTGTCACTGTTTGCAGATGACATGATACTATACACAGAAAATCCTAAAGATGCCACCAGAACACTACTAGAGCTAATCAATGAATTTGGTAAAGTTGCAGGATATAAAATTAATGTGCAGAAATCTCTGGCATTCCTATACACTAATGATGAAAGATCAGAAAGAGAAATTAAGGAAACAATCCCATTCACTATTGCAACAAAAAGAATAAAATACCTAGGACTAAACCTACCTAAGGAGGTAAAAGACCTGTACTCAGAAAACTGTAAGACACTGATGAAAGAAATCAAAGATGACCCAAACAGATGGAGAGATATACCATGATCCTGGATGCAAAGTATCAATATTGTGAAAATGACTATACTACCCAAAGAAATCTACAGATTCAATGCAATTCCTATCAAATTACCAATGGCATTTTTTACAGAACTAGAACAAAAAAATCTTAAAATTTGTATGGAGACACAAAAGACCCCGAATAGCCAAAGTAATCTTGAGGAAAAAAAAAAAACAGAGCTGGAGGAATCAGACTCCCTGACTTCAAACTATACTACAAAGCTACAGTAATCAACACAATATGGTACTGGCACAAAAACAGAAACATAGATCAATGAAACAGGATAGAAAGCCCAGAGATAAACCCATGCACCTATGGTCAACTAATCTATGACAAAGGAGGCAAGGATATACAATGGAGAAAAGATAGTCTCTTCAATAAGTGGTGCTGTGAAAACTGCACAGCTACATGTAAAAGAATGAAATTAGAACACTCCCTAACACCATACACAAAAATAAACTCAAAATGGATTAAAGACCTAAATGTAAGGCCAGACACTATCAAACTTTTAGAGGAAAACATAGGAAGAACACTCTTTGACATAAATCACAGCAAGATCTTTTTTGACCCACCTCCTAGAGTAACTGAAATAAAAACACAAATAAACAAATGGAACCTAATGAAACTTCAAAGCTTTTGCACAGCAAAGGAAACCATAAACAAGATGAAAAGACAACACTCAGAATGGGAGAAAATATTTGCAAACGGATCAATGGACAAAGAATTGATCTCTAAAATATATAAACAGCTGATGCAGCTCAATATCAAAAAGAACAAACAACCCAATCAAAAATGGGCAGAAGACCTAAATAGACATTTCTCCAAAGAAAACATACAGATGGCTAAGAGGCACATGAAGAGCTGCTCAACATCACTAATTTTTAGAGAAATGCAAATCAAAACTACAATGAGGTATCACCTCACACTGGTTAGAATGGGCATCATCAGAAAATCTACAAACAACAAATGCTGGAGAGGGTGTGGAGAAAAGGGAACCCTCTTGCACTGTTGGTGGGAATGGAAATTGATACGGCCACTATGGAGAACAGTATGGAGGTTCCTTAAAAAACTAAAAATAGAATTACCATATGACCCAGCAATCCCATTACTGGGCATATACCCAGAGAAAACCATAATTCAAAAAGACACATGCACCCCAATGTTCATTGCAGCACTATTTACAATAGCCAGGTCATGGAAGCAACCTAAATGCCCATCAACAGACGAATGGATAAAGAAGATGTGGTACATATATACAATGGAATATTACTCAGCCATAAAAAGGAACGAAATTGGGTCATTTGTAGAGATGTGGATGGACCTAGAGACTGTCATACAGAGTGACGTAAGTCAGAAGGAGAAAAACAAATATCGTATATTAATGCACATATGTGGAAGCTAGAAAAATAGTAAAGATGAACTGGTTTGCAAGGCAGAAATAGAGACACAGATGTAGAGAACAAATGTATGGACACCAAGTGGGGAAGTGGGGGGTGTTGGTGTGATGAATTGGGAGATTGGGATTGACATATATACACTAATATATGTAAAATCGATAATAAGAACCTGCTGTATAACACAGGGAACTCTACTTCAATTCGCTGTACAGTAGAAACCAACAAACACTGTAAAACAGCTATACGCCAATAAAAATAATTAATTAACTAATTTTTTAAAAATCCTTCTTGGTGAAGTCAGAAAGGCGACCATGTGCAGGGCTGGTCCCCACAGGTAACATCGAAGCTTGGGGGTCTCGAGGGCTGCATACTATCCTTGCAAACTTCCCTTCTGTGGAAGCTTTTCCTCCTTCACAGCTCCCTCCCACTGGTGCAGGTGCCGTCCCTATTCTTTTGTCTCTCTTTTTTCTTTTTTTTTTTTTTCTTGCCCTACCCAGGTACGTGGGGAGTTTCTTGCCTTTTGGGAGGTCTGAGGTCTTCTGCCAGCCTTCAGTAGGTGTTCTGTAGGAGTTGTTCCACGTGTAGATGTATTTCTGGTGTATCTGTGGGGAGGAAGGTGATCTCCGCGTCTTACTCTTCCGCCATCTTCCCAAACTTCCCTTCTGAATCTGGAAGCCATTAGAAGTCCCCCCAAAGTTCAGACTTTTTCCTAACACTAGTTAATTTGTTCACTCCGTCCAAGAGTGAGTGAGGCTGTATCAAAAGATATCCCATGGAAAAGACTATCAGTCTCTAAGAAATTCTCTTTTTTTTTTTTTTTTTTGGAAAAAGTCAAAAGCGGTAACTGCCTGGTCTCTGGCCCCATTCTGAAACAAAACTTGACCTTGGTCGCAGGCAGGCAGATGTCCTGGGAGCGGATGCTTCCAAATGAAGAGGTGGGTGGTCCCACTCCACTTCCAACCAGGAGGGGCGAAACTGAAGTCTTTGTTTATATTAGCACAACTCTAATCGTGATGTATGCGATTCTGTACATTTCAGTCTAAGCAAAATATTTTTCCATCGTTTCAACTTTAATTTATTCTTGAGGCTTATTTGCACTCCTGATCTTGAGCGACCCCAACTTCTTTTAATTATTTTTCTTTGCTTGAGCTAGTTAAGGCAAGTTTATTTTATTTTGTGATTAACACCAGAAAAGCCACGAAAACCGTGACAGTGGAAAAATGGTCATCATATTAAATATGGGATTAAAGAGTCTTGAGATTCAAGACAACCACTTCATCTTTCCAGTCCTCCGTTTTCACATCAACGAAACGAAGGAGGTAAATTAGATCAACTTTGTAGTACTCAAAAAATGTTGTTCCACTTCCATGTGGCTTCATGGTTTCTAATGCAAACTCCACAGTCATTTGATTCACTGTTGCCTTGTAAGTAATATATCATATTCTCTGCAGCTTCTTTCAAGATGTTTTTCATTGTCATTAGTTTTTAGCTGTTATTATGTGTCCAGGCTGGGATTTCTTTAAATTTATCCTGTTTTGGATTCACTGAGCCTTTTATATTTTCCATCAGATTTGAGCATTTCAGCCATTATTTCTTCAAATATATATTTTTTTCTGCATCACATTCCTTCTCCTCTCCTTCTTGGACTCTAATGACACAAATGTTAGACCTTTTTTCATATTTTCCCATAGACTCACCCTGCCCCCTGTCTTTTCAATCGTTTTTCTCTCTGTTGTTTAGATTGGATAGTTTTTTACTGATCTACCTTCAAGTTTACTGACTCTTTCCCCTGTCATCTCTATTCTGCTTCTGAGCCTGTGGTAGACAGAATGGCAACCCAAAGATGTCTACTTCCTAACCCCAAGAACCTGTGAATATGTGGCCTTAACAGCAGATGCTAATTAAATTAAGGATCGTAAGAAAGGGAGATTAGTCTGAATTATCTGAGTGGGCCCAATGTAATCACAGGGTCCTTGTAAAAGGGAGACAGGAATTCGAGAGACAAAAAACAGGAGATCTACAGCAGAAGCAGCGGTTGGAGGGATGCACTTTGAAGATGAAGGCTGCCATAAGCCAAGGAATGCAGGCAGCCTCTCGAAAGTAGAAAAGGCAAAAAAAATTTATTTTTCCCTGGAGTCCCCAGAAGAAATGCAGCCCTGCTGACACCTTGATTTTAATTTTATAAGATTCATTTCATACTTCTGACCCTCAGAACTGTAAGTTACTATGTTTGTTTTGTTTTAAGCCACTACAGTTGTAGTACTTTGTTACAGCAGCAATGAGGAACTAATACAAAGCCCAGTCATTTAAAAATTTTTGGTTATTGTATTTTTCAGTTCTAAAATTTCCATTTGGTTCTTTATACTTTCTATTTCTTCACTGAGACTTTTCATCTTTTCATTCATTTCAAGCGTGTTCATACTTATTCATGTCTTTTTTTTTTTTTTTTTTTTGGGGGGGCAGGTAGGATCTTAGTCCCCTGACCAGGGATCGAACCCACACCCCCTGCATTGGAAACATGGAGTCTAAACCACTGGACCGCCAGGGAAGTCCCCCTCATGACATTTTTATAATAGTGTCTTTTTTTAAGAAAACATCTTTATTGGAGTATAATTGCTTTACAATGTTGTGTTAGTTTCTGCTGTATAACAAAGTCAATCAGCTATATGTATACATATATCCCCATATCCCCTCCCTCTTGCGTCTCCCCCCCACCCTCCCTATCCCACCCCTCTAGGTGGTCACAAAGCACCAAGCTGATCTCCCTGTGCTGTTCAGCTGCTCCTGACTAGCTAGCTATTTTACATTTGGTAGTGTATATATGTCAAAGCTTCGTCCCAGCTTACCCTTCCCCCTCCCGGTGTCCTCAAGTCCATTCTCTATGTCTGCATCTTTTTCCTGTCCTGTCCCTAGGTTCATCAGAACCATTTTTTTTTTAGATTCCATATTTTAATTAACTTATTTGTTTGTTTGTTTGTTTCTGGCTGCATTGGGTCTTCGTTGCTGCGCACGGACTTTCTCTAGCTGCAGCGAGTGGGGGCTACTCTTCGTTGTGGTGCGTGGGCTTCTCATTGCGGTGGCTTCTCTTGTTGCGGAGCACGGGCTCTAGGCACGTGGGCTTCAGTAGTTGTAGCACGCAGGCTCAGTAGTTGTGGCACGTGGGCCCTAGAGCGCAGGCTCAGTAGTTGTGGCATATGGGCTTAGTTGCTCCGCAGCATGTGGGATCTTCCCAGACCAGGGCTCAAACCCATGTTCCCTGCATTGGCAGGCGGATTCTTAATCGCTGCACCACCAGGGAAGCCCCCCTAAGCAAAATTTTTAAATCAGCAAAGTAGTTAAATGTGTAATCCCTTCAACTAATTATCCATTAGTTGATCCTTAATGATAATGGAATGCTTACCAAATAGCATGTGATCTCTGAATAGTGCCAAATAAAGTGATTAAAATGTTTCTTCAAGAAGTAACAAGGGTTCCGTTTGCTCGGCTTTCTCAGTGAATCTTAATGCATTCAGGCCACTGAAAAGTGGATCCGAGATCAGGCTGGCATCACCATAAGGAAGGACAACCTCTAAAGGTAACCATGTCAGAGAAACACTCACCTCCACACTGCGTAACTAAAAAGGCAAAGTTAGCACCTACATGGGACCCCTTTTCCAACCCCAGCTGGCGGTGTGACCTCTGCCACTTACTTTTACTAAGCCTCAGTTTCTTTGGTGATAGAATGGGTGTGATAGTCCTTAAAATCTAGGGTTGTTGGTAAGGATCAAATTAGATAACATAGGAGATGAAAGACTTCAAAACAGTGGTGAGCAGACTTCGCCCATAGTGGCGATCAATAAATATGTACTGATTGACAAGTTCAGGTGACTGAAACTAACACAACATTGTAAATCAACTATACTCCAATAATAAAATAAATAATATAAATAAAATTTTTTTAAAGTTATAACTACGAGGGAGGAATGGGAAGCTATTGTTTAATGGATACAAAGTTTCAGTTTTGCAAGATGGAAAGAGTTCTGGAAGTGAATGGTAGCGATGGTTGTACAACAATATGAATGTTCTCAGGGCCACTGAACTGGACACTTAAAATGATTAAGATGCTAAATTTGAAGTTATGTATATCTCACCACAATTGAAAAAATATAAAATAATTCCGAAAAAAAAGTTCAGGTGAACTGAAATCATTATTAACAAACACGTGAGCATCACCTCTGAGCAAGACACTGCACTTGGTAGTGGGGATAAGGAAGGAAAGGAGGGAAAGAAAGGAGAGGAGAAGAAATCAGATACCATTCTTCACTCTCAAAAAGACTGTAATCTAATTAGAGAGCAGAATTTGGGGAAATAGGAGATATGATGATCATAATAGCCAACATATATTGAATGTTCACTTGTATCATGCACTGTTATAGCCCTTTAAGCATCACTTAATCTTCTCAACGATTCTATAAGGTAGGTAATGTAACTTTCAGCCCCATTTCACAGATAAGGAAACTGAGGCCCCAAGCTAAGTAACTTGCCTACGGTCACTCAGTAAGTGCCAGAGCTAGGATATGAGCTCCAATTCTGCATCCTTAATACTGCCTGTAGTACTGGGGGCAGGGGGTGGTCCTACACTTAGACTTGGAGTTCTAGATTTGAATCATCCATACCATCTGTGTAGTCCTAACTACTTCAGACTTCAAAACAGTGGAGTTTTGGGCTTCCCTGGTGGCGCAGTGGTTGAGAGTCCGCCTGCCGATGCAGGGGACGCGGGTTCGTGCCCCGGTCCGGGAAGATCCCACATGCCGCGGAGCGGCTGGGCCCGTGAGCCGTGGCCGCTGAGCCTGCGCGTCCGGAGCCTGTGCTCTGCAACGGGAGAGGCCACAACAGTGAGAGGCCCTGCGGTAAAACAGTGGAGTTTCAGAGTGGGAGTCTCTTCAACTGTAAAATGAATTAACAGTCCCCACTGAATGGCTGTTGTGATCATGAAAGTAGGTGAGTATAAGTGCTCTGTGCAGCGCCTGGCATGTGGTATGTGTCTAATAAAGTTCAGATACATCTGATCACTGTTTATAAACCAGAGTTGCCAGCAGCTAAAAATTCCCTGATCCCCCCAGATAAAACCTGGACACTAAATATGCTTCCGATCTTCTCATAAGGTTGACCCAGACTATTCTGAACACTGTATCAAGGAATTACAATATGAACATCGCTAATCTACAGGCAGTGAGCTACAAAATCTTTTCATAGTAAATCCCACCAAAAAAATACTTTAAGTGCAAAACCTTAAACCTATATTTCTTATTTTATAAATTTGATGCTTTTTCTAACCTATTATTATGGTATGCATATTATAAAACATACCCAAAATTGAAATTTTACAGGATAAACAAAGAAAAATAACTGTTTTATAATAGTGTTATTTTATCTTCTTCATTAAAAACACAAAACAAGTTTTGCTTCCACAAAAAACAATTATCGATAGTAATATTTTTAGTGAGCACAGTGTAATTTTAAAAAGTGTGGTTCCCTCTTTCTTAAAATCTTGTTTTAACACAGTGAGCCAAAAGTCAAGTTCTAAGTTCAGTTTACTTATGTTTTTGGATTTAATGACTGTCCTTGCTGAAGAGGGCACCTCACAATGATGTATATATCCAAATGGAAAAACACATTATTGACTACAATTTCTAAACAATATTCAATATTCAGTCCTATCCCCAAATAATGCAATGGTTATTGCTAAAATTTAAAATTTGCATCCCAAATGTTCTTTTCATTGAGTGAGGTTTTTCACACACAAAAAAACACTCAATTCTCTTGCTTACTGTTAAAACACCATCATTTCCATGAAGGGGGAAATATATTTTTTTAATCTCTCAAAAAATGTCAGGTTCCTATATAGCACACTGTTAACAACCACTTGTCACCACAGGAAAAGGTTAGCAAACTTATAACACTGCTCTTTTGTAAAAAGAGACAACTGCAAAATCTCTGAGACACAACAGACTTTCATGGTCGGTCTCCATCTTGGTACAAAGTACTGCAAAAATCCTGGCGTTCTGCACAGCTCTCTCACTTGTTAAAATCAGATCAACTGCACCCATGATATCATCTAGTTCCTTGTGCACTTCTTGGCTTTGATTGCTTTGCAGCGGTAGTTTGACTATAAATTACTCTACGGTGAATAAATTTCACGAGTGATGCCATCCCTGTACCCTCACCCCAGCATCCTCTTGATATTCTAAAGCAGCCGCCCCATCAAATGTTATTTTAAACAACTGTTCCATCAGAACATTATTTCTAGTAAAGTTACTTACAGTTGAGATCTTTTCTGACATGTCTTTCTATAATTGGTTCACAAAAGAATAGCACTTTGTTTTATTATTGAAGGGGAAGCTATACCTGTACTTCACTCAGCTGTATAACGAATACTACTTGATTTGTTTCAGTATTTGTTTCTTCAAAGTTTTCTCTGCATCTATCAGCAGTTTTGCTGGCTAAGGAATGAATATTCATTTCATTCAATCATTCAGAAAGGATTTACTGAGCACTTGGGCTGTGCCAGTCGCTGTCCTAGGTGTGAGGATGTCGTGAACAAAATGAAGTTCTCATGGAGCTGTGTGCCTGTGCAGGAAGACAGATGGTAAGCAAATAAAAACCCAAGTATATGTCAGGGTGAGCACTCTAAAGAGAAGTTCAACGGGATATTGGGACAGAGAGTGGCAGAGTGAGCCATTTCAGGTGATGAGGAAGACTTCCTTGAGGAGGTGACATTTGACCAAAGGTGTTGCGGGCAAGCTATGGAATACCTGGGAGAAGAGCACGTCAGCAGAGGGGCAGCAGGGGCAAAGCCCCTGAGGCAGGAGCTTGATTGGTGCAGCTGAACCACAAGGAGGCCAGTGTCCCTGGAGCCAGTGAGGGTGGGGATGCGTGAGGACCAGAGGTCAGAGGATTTTTTTCCAGCTGAGATAGGAAGCCACTGAGGGTGTTCAGCAGAGTGTGGCATGATCTGACTCAGGTTTAAAAAGATTTCTGTGGCCACACCATGGAGAACAGATTGCAATGTAGCAAGGCAGGAACGGGACAAATTTCAACTGTCCAGATAAGAGATGGACTCAAATGGCCATGGTAAGAGGGCGAGAAATCGTAAGATTCTAGATATAGTCTGATACAGAACCAATGAGAGCTGCTGATAGATTTGGATATAGGGTAAGTGAGAAGGGAGCTAGAGCTCTTCACCTAAGCACTTGGAAAATGTAGTGGTCATTTACAGGGGTGGAGAAGACTGACGGTGGAATGGAGATTAAGAATTCATTTAGGGACTTCCCTGGTGGTGCAGTGGTTAAGAATCTGCCTGCCAATGCAGGGGACACGGGATCCCTGGTCCGGGAAGATCCCACACGCTGCGGAGCAACTAAGCCCGTGAGCCACAACTACTGAGCCTGCGCTCTAGAGCCCGCGAGCCACAACTACTGAGCCCACGTTCCACAGCCACTGAAGCCGTCATGCCTAGAGCCCGTGATCCGCAACAAGAGAAGCCACCGCAATGAGAAGCCCACGCACCACAACAAACAGTAGCTCCCGCTCGCCGCAACTAGAGAAAGCCCGCGTGCAGCAACGAAGACCCAACACAGCCAAAAATAAATAAATAAAATAAATTTATTTTAAAAATACATTAAAAAAAGAATTCATTTAGACACGCTAAGTTGAGAAAGACTACATTCAAGGGTAGGTGTCAAGAAACCAGCCACTTATAAGAGTCTGGAGTTACAAGAGAGGCATTTGGAATGGAAATATAAACTTGACACTTGTCAGTGTGTAAATGGCATTAAAAGCCTTGTCACTATATTTTCCCATGTATTATTTCAGCGGTATTTATTGCCGTGGGAAGAACAAGTATTTCCCCCAGCAGTATGCAGCTTTTATTCTTTCACGACTAAGTAAGGAACCTCAAAAGTGGCTTTTAAGCACTTTCTATTACACTAATTAAAAAATTTTAAGATATTACATTGAACACTACATTATTTTAAGTCAATAAAAAAGATTGTAGACATCTTTATTGTCTGTTTTTCCAATCTTAAAAGCGTCATACTCTTATTAGATAGTATTCCAAGACAGACCACAGTCCAGGTAAAGGTCATCATTAGCGATAGTGGGTGTAAGTTTGTATTTGTACACATATTTAGTAATTTCACTGAAAAAGAGATAGTTGAGGCAACTGTGATTTCCTTTAGTAGGTAACTGGATAAACTATGGTACATCCAGACACATTATATTATTAGATATTATATATTATTTAGCGCTGAATATATATTATTCAGCACTAAAGAGAAATGAGCGATCGAGCCATGAAAAGATATGGAGGAACCTTAAATGCATATTACTAAGTGAAAGAAGCCAATTTAAAAAGGCTACGTACAATATGATTCCAACTATATGGTATTCTGGAAAAGGCAAAATAGTGTAGATAGTAAAAATATCTGGTTACCAGTGGGTACGAGGCACGGGGGACGAACAGGTGGGGCACAGAGCATTTTTAGAACAATGAAAATACTCCGTATGACACCATAATGATGAACGCATACCGTTATACATTGTCCAAATCCATAGAATGAACCCAGCCATCATCAAAAATATCTACAAACAATAAATGCTGGAGAGGGCGTGGAGAAAAGGGAACCTTCATGCATTGTTGGTGGGAATGTAAATTGATACAGCCACTATGGAGAACAGTATGGAGGTTCCTTAAAAAACTAAAAATAGAGCTACCATACGACCCAGCAATCCCACTACTGGGCATATACCCTGAGAAAACCATAATTCAAAAAGGGTCATGTACCACAATGTTCATTGCAGCACTATTTCCAATAGCCAGGATGTGGAAGCAACCTAAGTGTCCATCAACAGAGGAATGGATAAAGATGTGGTACATATATACAATGGAATATTACTCAGCCATAAAAAGGAACGAAATTGTGCCATTTGCAGAGACATGGATGGACCTAGAGACCGTCGTACAGAGTGGAGTAAGTCAGAAAGAGAAAAACAAATGTCGTATATTAATGCATATATGTGGAATCTAGAAAAATAGTACAGATGAACCTATCTGCAAAGCAGAAATAGAGACACAGACGTAGGGAACAAACGTATGGACGCCAAAGGGGGAAAGGGAGGGTGGGATAAATTGGGAAATTGGGATTGGCATATATACACTACTATATATAAAATAGATAACTAATGAGAACCTACTATATAGCACAGGGGGAAAAGAAAAAAAGAATGACCCTTAATGTAAACCATGGACTTTGGGTAATTATGATGTGTCTATGTAGGTTCATCAGTTGTAACAAACACACAGCTCCGATGGGGCCATCGATAGGGGTGGGGCTGTGCATGTGTGAGGGCAAGGGTCATAGGGGAAATCTTTGTACCTTCCCCTCAATTTTGCTGTGAATCTTAAACTGCTACAAAAAAAAGTATCTTAATGAAAAAAATTAAAATTAAAAAAGAGATATAGTTCTAGAAGTGGGACTGTCACTGCTGCTTCTCTTCTTGTGCACTTATTCTTGCTTTATCATTACCTTCTACCCATGATCACTGCAGGTATCTCCTTCAGGCACGTGTTCATTATGTGAGACTAGATATCATCCACAAATCCTCTCTCCCCGACACATGAGAACTGCCATCCACCATCACACCACGTATCAAAGGAAGGGGTCACCACAACCCCTTGAGAAACTCCAGCTTTCCCTTAGGACACTTCCCTTCTCCAACAAGAATGTGACACTGTTCAGGCCACAGGAAGGTGCCAGTGACAGTCCATGCATTATGCATTAGTAGAACTCAGTTTCCTTCTAGTTTTTCTAGGGAAAATAAACATAAATAGAAATTGGAATAGTTTCTCCACCCACCCTCCCACCCCCCATCCCCCGCCTAGTGCATCTTGTGTGTCCTTTGCAGTATGGCACACTCTGCCTTGATCGGGTCCATTTCACTGTCACAGAAGATGACAATTACACTGCTGCAGAGTCAGAATGAGACTGGCCCCAGCTTCTGAATAAGCAATTCCTGTTAACACCTCCATTATCACACGCCCCAGGGGCACCGAACAGTGAAAGTTCACACGGGAGTTCCCAAACTTAAAAAAGAAAACACTACAAAGCCACAGTAACTCTTGTGAAACTTTAAAGACTTCCCTAGAGTCTATTAAAATGATAAAACTAGGCCGACTTTCTTGCCTGAAGTAACTGGTGTTAAGTTATTTTTGTAGGTTGGTTAGAAAAGATTATTTTCGCATGTCTTCACGGCCTCCTGACTCAATTTGGCTATTCAAGGCAGATTAAGAACCTGAACTTCTCTCCTGAGCAAAGTGTTACATCTAATGTATAGTCAAAAACTGAGTGAACTTCCTTTTATGCTCTATCTGAAACTGAGTTTTACTCAGCAACAAACTAAGCAATGTTCCCTCCTCAGAGGAAACTAAGAAGTCAGTATAAGATGAAACACCTTTATTTCTACAGTAAGACTGAGATTTGAGGTAGCGGCAAGGTGGTCCTCAACTACCTGGTTTCAAATTACCTTGGGTGCTACTCGACACAGGCAGGACCCCAAATTCAAGGTCACATTTCCCAGGCCTCCCTTTCTCTTCTAGAAAGCCAAACCCGAGAAGGCAGCGGCCATCCAGTGGGCATTCTCTCGCACTGCTATCAAACAAAGTAGCCAGCGTGCAACCCTTTGAAAGGTGTTAACCAGCACTCACACCGCATCAGGGTAGCACCAGTCACGTGTGTCTGGGTGACATTTCCCTGTAAAGTGGGATTAGTTGACGGGACCCCCAGAAGAGACCCTGCACTGGATGGCTCGAGGTTTACCCTAATCTCGCCTCCGCGTGGAGGGGGCTGCTGGTCAGAGGCCTCCACGGAACGATGGGAAACCTACAACAGACCCAAGTGCGGTGCTCATAAAAGGGAGGGGGAAGCAGGAGGACAAATGTCTGGATATTTTTCCAAGAAGCAAAGACATCATTCACTTCAAGGAGTTTCCCTAAGGGTAAAGGAAGCATCTCAAACCCACTGAAAGGAAGTGATGGCTTCGCGCCTTGCCTGTCATTGCAGCCCTGCCTCTTGCAGGGGAATCAGGCTTCCTTCTGGTCCTTTCACTTTCAGCCCACAGTCTGGGCTCTATCAGGCACCTTTAAAGAAGCAGTAGCTCTTTCAGAACAGGAGGGCTGACTTAGAAAGTCAAGTTTTCTAGTGATTCCTATACCATTCAAGATCCCAGAGGAAAGCAGATGGCCACTCAAATTTAAGATAAGTTCAGAATGACCTCATATTCACGAGATGGTGGGCAGGGCGCAGAGACACGCAAGGCCATAGTGCAGCCCCTCTGGCCTACACACAGGCCAGTTCTCCCAGCCCAAGGCCCAAGGAGGTGAGGAAAGGGAGTGGTTATGGGAACGTGCAAGAAGACAGTATGGAAGACTGCCAGCGGGAGAGGAGCAGTGTCTTCAGTATAGGCCACAGCTAGCCCAAGGAGATGCCACAGGGGAGTCAGGAGAAAGTATGCCCTGCCTGTACCACCTTCCTGCCCTCCTGTCTCCTGGTCAAATTCAAGAAGCCAGAGAGTAAGAGATCTCCCTGATGGAGTCAGCATCCTGGAGCAAAGAGAAGGGCAGAGCCTGGACCTAAGGAACAAACAGAATAACCAACACGATTCCCAAATGGAAGGAACCGACTACATCAGAGTCTACCGGAAGCACATTTTAAAAAATATGTGAATTCCCCAGAGCCACCCCCTCCCCGCAAATAATTCAGAGTTAGTATATAGGGGTAGAGCCTAAATAATCTGTTTTCTTTTTTAAAAAAAAATTGCTTAAATGATTCCAATGCACAACCAAGTTTGGAATCTCAGACGACCTTGAAGATCTCAAAACAGGTCACAAAATCCCTTCTCACCATAAGTCCAAGGCAACAAGACCAAATCACCATAAGAATCTTCCACAAAGGGCTGCATTGTGTACTATTACACTGTCAGGTCTGCAGCAGCACTTATCAGTCAAAGAGAGAACTGTGTCACTTTCCATCCTCGAGTACCAATCCTCAGGACAGGTGAGCCAAAGGGTAAGTTTTGTACGCTCGAACATGATTGCCCCTTTACTCCCTGAGTAGAAAATACAAGCAATAGCTCCAAAAGAAAGACCCGGTTCCTTGAAAACTTTGTATACGCATCTAGACCATCAACTTTAAATGGCTGCAGGCTCTAACGGCCAAAAGGGACTGCATTTCCACAAGGACCATCCATCGGCAAGGCATGTCGTTCAGAAGTTTCATTTAAAGATCATTCTTTCTAAAAAAAAAAAAAAAAGATCATTCTTTCTATTATGATCATTGAAGTGAAGAGGGGAAAAAAAAAGTTGACAGTCTGAACTCCAGGCTCTTGACTTCAGAAATGCCTGTTAATTCAATACAATAAAACTTACAAACTCCCCGTAATCCTCAAGGTGCTCTTAAAATTGAAATTGATTCTGTGAAACTGCTTTCATCAACTATCATTAAAGAAAGTCCCGTTTTAACTCAACCCTTAATAGGGAGGGCATGAAGGAAAGTGTCATGTCCAGGAACACAGAATGCTATCTATGAACACTGGACCTGGAAGGAGGGGAAACAGAAGGCGTACACCCAGCCCGGACCGTGCGTGTGCCCGCTACGCAGGTTCTGGCTCTAGCCACTGCTCGTTTTCCTAGGGAATTACATGGAGGAAGCAGTTCAGAACTTCCAGCCACACAGCACAGTTAAATGGCAAGTCATTTTCCACAAAAATAATGCAACCCAATATGAAAAGAAGCCTGGGAGGCGGGGCAGGGGGTGAAGAAGGAATTTATTTAGTTTCATGGCCAGAGTCACGAAAGGACTTCCTTTGACTGCAGGTGCTGGAGCTGGAAAGTGGAGCCTAGCTTTATGCATGTAGTGAATGGGTCCCCAGGGCTGTGGTTGGCGTTGCTAGACTCCTGGGTCCAGCTCCCTGACAGTCTATTAATCTGCCACGTAACCTTGAACCAAGGCTTTTAAATGTCTTCTATCAATTTCCCAGATTGATAAATAGGAAGAAAAATACGCCTACCTTACAAATCCTACCAGAGCCAAAATTCGTTTTTCTACAGGTATGTCCCACTGTGCCCAGCAGATATGTCCCAAACTGCAATGAAATGCTTGCCATGAATGAGAGATCAAATGGTTGTCAAGTGGTTTTTAACTACTCCCAGAGAATTGACTTTAAAAGCACTTATTTATGAGGGTGGCTAAAAGGCCAGTTTCTAGAGACAGACAGCTCTGTTTATTTCTGTAGCAAGATGTTTTTGGTAGATTAACCAACGTTTTTTGCCCTTTCCCCTTACTTCCCATTATTCCATGACTCTTGGACCTTCTGCATCTACTACTTTTGTCAATGACAGCTTACAGATCACCAAAGAAGTGTGTTCCTGCACCTCCATGGAATGAACATGTCTCTGGGAAGTGACAGCCCAGCCAGGACCTGCACTTCCCAGCCCCCATGAGCTAGGGTGAGGCCAGGTCACTGAGTGCTATCGAACTCTGTGGGTAGAAATGACACATACTACTTCTGGACCATCTCTGCCTGGTCATTAGAAAGACGAGGAATGGAAGAGGATGCCTCGTTCAGCACAGAGATTCCTTAAATCAGTTCGAGAAAACAGACATGGGCCTCTTCTCCTATGAGTCCTTTAGCATCACATCCGTCCCTGAGAATCAGTGTCACTGACTCCTTTTCCAGGATGCACACGTGCCTCTTTAAAAGTCAGACCAAGGCACCTATTCCACGCCTATGATATGCCAGGATCTTTCACACGCAAATACAAAATCTCATTTTTAAGAGTAGTAGAATTATCTCCATTTAACAGAGAGGGAAACTCAGGTCAAAGAGATGCAATGACTTGTCCAAGGTCATTCAAATGCGGCAGTGCTGAGGTTTGAAGCCAGGTTTTCTGGCTTTGAAGGCAGTGAAGGCAGCTATTCCACAGCTTCCTCTCTTAGACGGTGTGCCCAAAGGGATCCCTAACTGTCATTCAGCTGTCATCCTCAAAGACCCATGCATCCAATGACTAATCAAACCCACCTGTCTCTAAGAGACATCCTATATGAGATTCTGAGCTAAAAAACCCGTTTTCCCCAAACTCTGATCCACGTGGATACATGGGCCATAGGACCTGACCATCTGTCCACCATTATCCTTGTATGACTGACCACTACCAGATGTCACGCCAGCCAGCATAGATTAATTAGTATAAACCAAGTTCAATGTAATTAATCATGCAAACGTAAGTCCTTAATGTCTGATATTACTAAGAGCATACCATAAACTTGGGACACTATAAAGGATTAATGACCAAACTGGAGGCATGAATAAGACCCGGAACACACCTGATTCGTGTTGGAATCAAGTCTGATCCTCATTGCCCAGAAGGGACTCTCCCAACTCAGTATTGTTACCAATAAAAAATTCATGTCGCCTGAACACATATGGATTTCTGTTCATGTGACCCACTGGAGAAAAGCCTCAAAGACAATCCTTCAGTGAACCCTTCCCTTTGCTCGTTCCAACCAATTAGCCCAATACATTCCAGACCTACTTGCAAGACACAAGGAGCACACTGCCAAGGTTACCATGGCAGCCCCTCAATGTCTCCCTTGAGAAGGGCCTCCATTTGCAGACCCCATCCCCTCCATTATGGGACTACAACACATTAATCACCTTCACTTCTCAAGGGGGCTTCCAAACTATTTGTGCCATTGATTGTTTCAGCAATTTACCAGGTAGGGAATTAGAGTTACGGGCTAGTAATTTCCTGTATACTTCTTCCTTCACTTCTTAAAGTTTGGTGCTAATTTAATCCTTGTAAGGACACTGCGCTGCTTGGATGCCCTGATGGTGACTAGAGAGCTGATTATTTATCTGCAAGACTTACCAAAACTCACTGACTGGCAATATGTCCCTGGCTGATGCAGACACAAGATCGGACACCAGGAAACTTGTTCAGCTAAAAGAAAGGACTAAGGAGAAGTTGAGGACCCAACTAGACAGAAGATGCCAAAGGCGGGGAAGGGAAGCTTTGCACTGTTTTCTGAAGGAGCCCAGGGCTGGACTTTGCCAGGCAGTGGGAAGGATGTGCTTAAACTCCTGCAAGGGAGACCACAGGAGGCACGCATTTACCTCCCGAATTTCTGTTCCCAAGACAGTGTTCTTTATCAGTCAAGTGTGTTCGTCACAGAAAGCCAAGAAATAGGGGTAAATGATCTTCACGGGAAAGCAAATTCCAGTAAGTCCCAGCTGCTTCTGCTGCTGACGCTTCTTCTTTTTCTTCTTTTTCTCCTCCTTCTTTTCTTCCCAACGCCTCTTGGGTGATTCTGAAATTTTTCAATTCCTGGGCAGGTATAACTCACTCACTGCACGATGAATTCTAATTTTAACCCTATCCCCACTCACGGATGACTGAGACAAGGCAATCGTTCTCAGTAAATTTCTTCAATCTCCTTACCCCCAAAAGAAAGACTGGCAAAGATTCTTATGGAAGCATTGGCCGTCTGGGAAATGCAGAAATACAAAGATCATGAGAGATTACTACAAGCAACTCTATGCCAATAAAATGGACAACCTGGAAGAAATGGACAAATTCTTAGAAAGGCACAGCCTGCCAAGACTGAATCAGGAAGAAATAGAATATGAACAGACCCATCACAAGCACTGAAATAGAAACTGTGATTAAAAATCTTCCAACAAACAAAAGCCCAGGACCAGATGGCTTCACAGGCGAATTCTATCAAACATTTAGAGAAGAGCTAACACCTACCCTTCTCAAACTCTTCCAAAATATAGCAGAGGGAGGAACACTCCCAAACTCATTCTACGAGGCCACCATCACCCTGATACCAAAACCAGACAAGGATGTCACAAAGAAAGAAAACTACAGGCCAATATCACTGATGAACATAGATGCAAAAATCCTCAACAAAATACTAGCAAACAGAATCCAACGGCACATTAAAAGGATCATACACCATGATCAAGTGGGGTTTATCCCAGGAATGCAAGGATTCTTCAATATATGCAAATCAATCAACGTGATACACCATATCAACAAATTGAAGGAGAAAAACCATATGATCATCTCAATAGATGCAGAGAAAGCTTTTGACAAAATTCAACACCCATTTATGATAAAAATCCTGTAGAAAGTAGGCATAGAGGGAACTTTCCTCAACATAATAAAGGCCATATACTACCAGAAAACTACTAGAGCTAATCAATGAATTTGGTAAAGTAGCAGGATACAAAATAAATGCACAGAAATCTCTGGCATTCCCATACACTAATGATGGCCGCTTACTTTAACTTAGGCCAAAGCCTTTCAATCTATAGAAGTATTTTCCCACCTTATTTTCACGATCTCACCCCCTCCCATTCCGGAGCCTTAAACATTTTTTTCCTAATTGCCCCCCCCCCGCCATCTACGGAATTTTAATGCCACAGATATACAGATACTATGAATCTGTTTGTGTATATCTATCTGAGCTTTATACATAACAAGAATAAGGGTTTTTTTACCTCCCAAGAATAACTTCTGGTTGGCCCTCCTGGGAGTGTTATCTCCCTCTTTGGGAAGGAAAATACAGACTTAAATTCACACTAAAGGAAACAGAGCAGGACCCTGTGGTCCTTCCCTCCACCCCCAGGTACTCCGCCTGCCTTTTGTCTGTGGAAAAACTTTAGCCAAACAGTAAGTTTCATCAGGGAAGTGAGAAAATGTAGAAACAAAGGAAAACAGTCAAACGAGACCAAATAATAATAGTTTAGTCATGAACAAAAGTCAAGGACATTTAGTTCCTCCTCAACGGGCTGTAGATAATATTCCGAGCCCTATCCTGTGAGCTGTTGTAGATACTGAAATCCCCATCAGGTGGAAGAAGTTAACTACATGATGACCAGACTGTAGCCATGACATAAGCTGCCATGATTCTGAGAACTGGCCTCAGAGAAATGGGAACAAACCGACCCTGGAAGTGAGGACTAACTGTACTTAAAACAATTAAGACGATGCTGGTCAGACCACCGCATGACCAACATCAAGGTGACTGTCAGAGCTGACTGTGCTGTTTCTGCATGGAGCCCCCTCGCTCTGTCTACGAAAGCTCTTGCCCACGGGTTGTCGGAGGTAGGGGGAGGGGAGGCCTGTGGAGTCCGCCCCCTGCCGCCCCGCCACCCTGGTTGCCAGCCTCCAACATAAAGCAAACTTGCCTTTCCACCAACCTCGTCTCCTTACTGGCTTTTGAGCGGCAAGTAGCCGGACCTCACCTTCAGTAACGTAAAGGTGTGATGGTTTGCTATCAAGGCATGTCCCATTGAGTGGAGAAAACTGAGAGCAAAGGGGGTCAATTAGGGGGAAAAGGGTAGAGAGGAAGCAGGGGACCAATTTACATCCTTTATAATACTGTCAAGGGCCAGGCGTGAAACTTGGCCTTATTTACCCACACAGTGTCCATTCATTTATGAAAGGCATAAATATTGCCTCCAATTCTGAACTACTCGCTTTCCCCACACCTCGGCATGCTCAGTCTTTACAGAAAACGTTACGCCAGGACTGACTGTGAGTAATAAGAAATGCTTTATCGGGGCAGACAGGGTCCTTTCCTCTGCCCTGTTCTCTGCCTCTGCCCTTGTCCCCGCTGTGACACTAGCTCTCCAGCAGCTCTCCACACTAGCCTTGGCCCCTCTCCATGGTGCTCTGGGCCATTCAGAGTTATTACAGCATTTTTTAATTAGCCAGGAGTATTTTAGACCCATATTTTTATTCCTCATCTCCCTGATTGATTTTCTAAACTGTGTGTCAGCACAAAGGTGTTTGGAAAAAACACTTAACTCAGCAGCAATTAACTGCAAAGCTTTTAAAGCTTAGTTTTCATTTCATAGGTCTTCAAGAGACAGAAATAATATCAATAATACTGAAATCAAGTTGTTTTTCACCCCTGGTTATAAAGGCGGCAAGTGGCTTGAGAGGCACTATTATCTAAGGCGACATTAACTAATCTTTTCCTTTTCTGCTCCATTTCTAGCTGTCAAATTTTCTTACACACACACACATACACACACACACACACCGTGGGCAGGATTTAATGGAGGGGGTATTGCTCATGAAAATGATGTTTGAAAGAATGTTCGAGATCTCCGAACACTTTGGGAACATCAGTGTTTTGTTTGGGCAAGACATCCTCATCCATTGTCTAGAACTGAAAAAGCTAAGCCTCTAAAAGCACAACCCTCAAGGTTATTCTCAGTTTAGCGTAAAGAGCTTATACAAGAAAGACACAACTGCCCAGCTGCCTTTTTTTTTTTTAACATCTTTATTGGAGTATAATTGCTTTACAATGGTGTGTTAGTTTCTGCTTTATAACAAAGTGAATCAGTTATACATATACATATGTTCCCATATCTCTTCCCTCTTGCGTCTCCCTCCCTCCCACCCTCCCTATCCCACCCCTCTAGGTGGTCACAAAGCACGGAGCTGATCTCCCTGTGCTATGCGGCTGCTTCCCACCAGCTATCTATTTTACGTTTGGTAGTGTATATATGTCCATGCCACTCTCTCATTTCGTCCCAGCTTACCCTTCTCCCTCCCCATGTCCTCAAGTCCATGTTCTAGTAGGTCTGTGTCCTTATTCCCGTCTTACCCCTAGGTTCTTCATGACATTTTTTTTTCTTAGATTCCATATATATGTGTTAGCATACGGTATTTGTCTTTCTCTTTCTGACTTACTTCACTCTGTATGACAGACTCTAGGCCAACTTCACTCTGTATGACAGACTCTAGGTCCATCCACCTCACTACAAATAACTCAATTTCATTTCTTTTTATGGCTGAGTCATATTCCATTGTATATATGTGCCACATCTTTTTTATCCATTCATCCAATGATGGACACTTAGGTTGCTTCCATCTCCTGGCTATTGTAAATAGAGCTGCAATGAACATTTTGGTACATGACTCTTTTTGAATTATGGTTTTCTCAGGGTATATGCCCAGTAGTGGGATTGCTGGGTCATATCGTAGTTCTATTTGTAGTTTTTTAAGGAACCTCCATACTGTTCTCCATAGCGGCTGTACCAATTCACACAGCCTCCAATGTGCAGGGAGTTTGGAGACCTGGTTATTTTGCAAGGTGTCCTTTCTGGAATTTGGTATTCATTTGGAGATCAGAGCTTGCCCCTAGGGTATATGTTGATATAACTGCCCCCAAGGGTCATTCACAGTTGGAGATTCTATACAAGCAAGCAGTACTGCAAGTCAGGGAGAAGGAAACTGAAAGAACTGATGTAAGAAGAATCTATGGTTCATCATGGAATACTGCAGAAGGATGGAGGCTGGCAAAAATGTTTTCTCCACTGCCTTCCACCTGTCAGTCACCAAGCGGCCACTTACAGCCTTCTAATCCCATCGCCCCTTTCAAGTCTGCCCTTGATGCTAATTTTAACTACATTTCACCTTCAACTTTTAAGCACAGGAACACAAGGGTGTGTGTGTGGTGTGCGCGCATGCGTGCATGTGTGGTGCATTGGGGTGATTTGGCCTTAAGATGCTCCTTCACAAGATGCAAAATGAAACTTTTATACCTAGGCTACCTTGTCTGCTTGAGCTCACACACCTGAACTCCTCTCGTCTCACAGCACGTTTTATTTTATTAGATAGAGACCTTCATATGTGGTCTAGCTTTCCTTTTAGCCTTGGCTGCCAGGAATCGCAAAGCTAAATGCTATGCTCAGTTGTACTAACTGGCTTTGGCACACATTTTCCGCCTCCACTGTCTTACCCCTGTCCCACCGCTGCCCCCCACCCCGTGCCCAAGGAGGAACTGGCCTGTGGAATTCTGACCGAGCTGAAAATGATGTCGAGTGACAGCAGTCGGATCAGAGAAGGGAGAGCAGTCACCGTCAGGAGGTAGGTGACAAAGTTATGCCTTTGTTCTTTTACCCTTTCTCGGGTATAACCTTTACAACAAGCTACCCTATAGCTTGTTTCGTGAAAATACAAATAAAAGAAAAAGAACTAAATTATCTTTAAATGACTTGGCATTATGGAGCAAAGTCTTTGCAATATGCCTGTGGTGACATCCTTCTGGAGAAAGGCTGATCTAGGGCGGCGGGGGACGGAGGGGTGCATTTTAGCGAGGCAATTAGCGCACACATCAGAATCCATAAAACCTCGCCACCATAACCTGCTCCACGTGAACGGAAAGTCATTTCTGCCTCCTTTGGTGAAGTTTGCCGTCTATAAGATGATGACAATGCTTGCTCCTGCCGTTATACTCATGTTATGAGGATCAATGCCGCAGCGCCAGTAAGTGCTTTGAGCTCCTCAGGGGACAGGGCTCTATAACTATAATTACCATTATTGACAGCGGCAAGGAACTGCTGTAGGCTTTTCAACGAACAGTCAAGACTCGGGCACCTGCCCGGCCTTTGACTGGAGCTGCAGCTAGGCTCATGAGTTTGTCTTCTGCGAGGGGGCATGGATACCACTAGCTCCAATAACCCAGATAAAAAAGAGTTCTCAAGATGCAGAAAGATTCCAAGAAGGCTGAAAACAACACATCATCACCACTGTCATTAAAAGGAGGCTTGAGGGACTTCCCTGGCGGTCCAGGGGTTAAGACTCTGTGCTTCCACTGCAGGGGGCACAGGTTCAATCCCTGGCTGGGGAACTAAGATCCCACACGCCACCAAAACAAACAAACAACAAAAAAACAGCAAAAAAAAAAAAAAAAAAAGAGGCCTGAAACACCCAACAGCACAGCAGGGTAAACAGGTATATGGTGAGGAGAGCCAGTAGCAAGTGACACGGGGCCCAGAGGCATTCGCAGTTTATCCACACAAAGACCATCCTTTTCCTACTTAGGACATGCTTTTATAGGATCCCATTCTTTATGTTGGAAAAATATATATATGATGTCCACATCCATCAAGCTGTCATGGCTTTTCATGACCTTTTTAAATTTTATTTATTTATTTATTTTTTGCTGCGTTGGGTCTTCGTTTCTGTGCGAGGGCTTTCTCTAGTTGTGGCAAGCGGGGGCCATTCTTCATCGCGGTGCGCGGGCCTCTCACTATCGTGGCCTCTCTTGTTGCAGAGCACAGGCTCCAGACGCGCAGGCTCAGTAGTTGTGGCTCACGGGCCCAGTTGCTCTGCGGCATGTGGGATCCTCCCAGACCAGGGCTCGAACCCGTGTCCCCTGCATTAGCAGGCAGATTCTCAACCACTGTGCCACCAGGGAAGCCCCATGACCCTTTTAAGACTACACCTTCTAGAAGCCTGCATTATCTATCTCAAGCAGACGCCGGGCTCCAGCCCATAACTTTGTCACCTGCCTCTGATAGTGACTGCTCCTTGCTCTTCTCTGATATGACTGCTGTCACTCGACATCATTTTCAGCTCGGTTAGAATTCCACAGGCAAATTCCTCCTTGGGACAGCTCTGATTCCTCCTCTGATCTGAAACATTGCCCTTTCTGGCCAGTGGCATTTTAAGACTGTATTTCTGAAAGATATCTTCTGATTTCTTCTCAAGGCCCTCTCTTTTGAATATTGTCTTTGAAGTCTTTTCTGACCCTAAAGAATGCCAGGACAAATCCTGAAATCAGACATTATTTACCTGACTCCAAAAAAATACATTTGCCTCCTATTTTAAATGTCTGGGTACAACTCATGTGGTAATGTTGGTGCAGTAGCAATGGCTAAACAGAAACTTCAGGAACTAAATGAGATGGGATGGTGTCTGGGTCAGGAGACTGAAAAGCCAAAGCAAAGAGAATAATTGGGGCTTCCCTGGTGGCGCAGTGGTTGAGAGTCCACCTGCCGATGCAGGGGATGCAGGTTCGTGCCCCGGTCCGGGAAGATCCCACATGCCGCGGGGCAGCTGGGCCCGTGAGCCATGGCCGCTGGGCCTGCGCGTCCAGAGCCTGTGCTCTGCAGCGGGAGAGGCCACAGCTGTGAGAGACCCACGTAGCACAAAAAAAAAAAGAGAGAGAGAATAATTGAAGAAAGATATATACTATGGATATAGTTCCAAGATTCATTTTGGGTGCAAAAGAAAAATGTACTGTACTTCCCACTCTGCTTTCAGTGTAGCATCAATGAATGCCAAGAAAGAAACACAATTTCAGAATATCTGAAATTCAACTGCAAACTTGCATTAACACTTAGCAAGAAGGTGGGGAACATAAAGTGACACATTTACTTGGAGTCTTGCAGACTCTTCTTTGGCCAAATTGCTGGTTCGAGACAGCTCATCATCTCCGTAAGAACAGGAACTGCAGACTTGTCACTTTCCCCGCTCTGTGCTATACAAGCTGAGTGCCCTCCCCAATCAGCAGCGCGGGTCCCATTCTCTGCAGTTGGAGCCGAAGAAGAGCCCTCTCAGGGGACTAATGAACAACTGTCACCAGCACTCTGTGAATGGATGATGGTGGAATAAGCGTTACGGACCAGCGGCACCTTCGAGTGGGAAGCACAGTCTCACTAACCGAGAGAACTGGCTCAGGGACTGGAGGTCCCCAAACACAGCATTCGGGTAACAACACACTGCTGTTAGTTACGTCTGTCCCCTGGCCTGTCCTCGGGGGCTGCCACCCCGTTGGCCCACGTGATCAGGCTCATTACAATTCAGCCAATCACTTACACCGGGAGCACACCTCCGGTGAATGTTCCATGCTCCCGGCTACTTCGAGAAAAAACTCAGACCACTGGTCATGAACTCTGGGGGTAGGAGTTGCCCCTGATCTGACTGTCAATGTCCAGAAGGAGCTCAATAAATGCTTGACGAGAATCAATGAACATATGAAGTGGCTTATTAAATACTTAGATTGTGATGTGCCTGGAATACTCTATTTCGTATGAAGATTTAACTGAATCGTCACATAATCCTATGAGCATGTCACTGTCCTCATTTTAACGAATGAATGAAGAGAAACAGAGTAAGTGACTTGCCTAGGGTCATGTGGCCAGTAAGAGTCCGGCTCTGGACCCCATGCTCTTAACTTCTACACTTCGCTTCGTCTGCATGAGAATAGAGGGCTCCCCACTCGGCACTCACTCCCTGAAGCCAGCGATACAGGGCAGACAGCTACACAGAGGTTCTTTCTACAGGAGACAAATGCAGTAGGGAGCTTTATAGGCTCCTTATAAAACCTCCTTTCTGCCCTCCCTCTGGCCCTTCCGCATCCAGTGCTGGCAAAGGAGAGTAAAGAGCAAAGGGCATGGCAAGCGCCCTCGAAAACCCGTCTTCTTGTCCCTGATGGGGCAACGGAGGGACCTTTCTCCCTCCATTCCCACCACCCCTATACGACACAATTGTACACGTGCTCCCACACCAAGGACTGCATTTCTCCCAACTTCAGCTACTGTTTTTGTCACTCGTCCCAGCAAAACACTGAGAAGGTAGTTGCCCCTCTAATGTAGGTGGGACAAGATAAATTCTAGAGTCCCTCCCGTGTCCGAAATTCCAGAACTGAAGTCCTCCTGGCTTTCCAAGAAAGCGCAGAAGCCAGTCTTATGGCCAAAATCTCAGCTGAGCTGTGATACCAAGGCCATCCTGCTCAGGGACAGAGGATCCTGGGGTGTGCTGACATGGTGGTCTGTAAACCCACCATCAAAGAAACCACAGAAATGGGGCTGGGAGGGGCTTCAAGATCATTTATTCCAAACCCCTGCCAAGTGGTGGGAGAACTTTTTCCAAACCAACTTTTTTTTTTTTCATTGAAGTACAGTTGATTCACAATGTTAATTTCTGCTGTACAGCAGAGTGATTCGCTTATACGGATATACATTCTTTTCTATATTCTTTTCCATTATGGTTTATCATAGGATATTGAACATAGTTCTCTGAGCCATTCAGTAGGGCCTTGCTGCTTACAAACCAACTCTTAAAACTTGGTTTTGTTGTATCAAACCCTATTTACTTGTGGTGGTATTTTTTTTTCTTTAAAAACAAACACGAAAGGCTTCCCTGGTGGCGCAGCGGTTAAGAATCCGCCTGCCAAGGCCGGGGACACGGGTTCGAGCCCTGATCCGGGAAGATCCCACATGCTGCGGAGCAACTCAGTGCGTGCACCACAATTACTGAGCCTGCGCTCTAGAACCTGCGAGCCACAACTACTGAGCCCGCGTGCCACAACTACTGAAGCCCACGTGCCTAGAGCCCATGTTCTGTAACAAGAGAAGCCACTGCAGTGAGAAGCCTGCGCACCGCAACGAACAGTAGTCCCTGCTCACCTCAACTAGAGAAAGCCTGCGCGCAGCAATGAAGACCCAACACAGCCAAAAATAAAATAAATTTATTTTTAAAAAAAACAACAAACACTAAAACAAAGCACTAATAATATATAAATCTCAAAGGGATTACTGTTCCACATCCTTTAAAGGTGGCTGGGTTTGATAGGTCTAACTCACTCAGTGTATTTTATTCCCGACTCTTGCTTTTGGTTCACGGAGGGCCGAAGAGGGAGGTTGGTGCCCTCCCTCCTACCACTGTGGCTGCCAGGCTGGCACCTGCCAAACTAGAGCCTTTGTTGCACCTCTACAGCTTGGAGCCTGGGGACATACGTCCCCACTGTTCCTGCTTCAAAATTCATTGTTACATCAGCATGATGACGTTATTAACTGATGAAATTATTTTCGCCTACAGACAAACTAAAAACTAAACCAAAGTTTCACTTAAGTAGTTATCAATAAGTCTACATGCTGATTTGAATGAGATAATAGATATCAAACTGCTTTGGAAAAGCTAAAACACTGTGCTTAAGTATAAGCTATGCCTGTATGTGTTAGGAGGTTTTATATATATGTATATATAATATATAATATATATTTAGGTGAAGCACTATTAGAGTTGGTCAAACTTAACTCCTCCCTCCAAAAACCCCTCCACCCGTTTGATGGGTCATGATTTCCATATATGTTCAAATTCTCAGCCGTCTGGGGCTGAGAGCAATTTCTTTCCAATTGGCTCCCTTGGCTTTTGTGTGAGGGGATGGCTGAGTGTTCAAGGGCCAGAGGATTCACCAGAACATTCCACCTGGGCTCATCTCACATTCCCCACCCACACTCACTGACCAGGCAGGGAATTGCTGGTGGAGGCTATTAAACACTATTTTTTAAATTGCTACGCTCTTCAGCAATCCTTCTTTTAAATGATTTCCTTCTCACAACAGCTGGAATGATCGATCAAGAGAGGTTTTCAGCAGAGAAAGGAAGAAATTTCACATTCCAATGAAGCCCAGTTCTCACAAATTGTAGCAGAGGCTCCCCCAACTCATGGACAGAGGTTGCAAGAGCTCATCAGAAGGCCCGGCTGTTCTGGGGTATTCTGTGACAATGCCCTCAAGACCACAGTTGGCCAAGAGCAGAGGCTCGACACAAAGTGATTTAGTCAGAAGAATCCAGGTTGATGGTCCCAATTTTTAGGTGTCCAGGCCACTAGGCGATGACCATGACTTTTAGGCCTCTGTTCTGCCTTCAGAAAATACAAGCCTAGAAAAGTGATTCAAACAGAAAACTCACCCGCCTTCCTCAGCATGTACATGCTTCCAACCACCGCTCACCAACTCACTCACTCCTGCCACGGGGCAAATGCCCAGCACCCTCTAGCGATGATTGTGGACAGAGCTGGAGGTGCCTTTGGACAGGATCTTCAGCTCTGTGTGGTCCTCAATCATACTGAACAGAAATTTCTAGGCCTTTAATTATTTTTCACTTTTCCTTAATTTTTTTCTAAGTTCATAAGTCATATGTTCATTGTAATACATGAAAACAAAACTGTATGAAAAAGAAGTTATTCATCTCAGCATACCCCTTCTCGTCTTCCACGCCTCCACCCAACAATCCCTGCTCTGAGGAATTCAGAGTCCAGAAGCTGGTGTGTATTCTTCCAGACCATTCTCCTCACTCATGCACATGTATTCATGCAGACATGCACATATACAGCGGGTTTCTGGGTTTTGTTTGGAGTTTTTTGCCCAAATAAAGAGAATCACACTCTATACGTTATTCTGTAATTTGACTTTTTCACTTGACAGTACCGTGGGCATCCTTCTGTGTCAGTTAGCAATTGCAGCACAGCTGACTAATTTAGTGTGGTGTTGCCGAACTACAGCTCTGAGCCAGCCACCTGCCTTTGTAAATAAACATTTTTTTTATTGGAGCACAGCTACACCCATTCATTTCTGTGTTGTCTACAGTTGCTCACGCCCTACAATCTGAGAGGTGATAAGTAGTTGTGACAGATCGTATGGCTCACAAGCTGGAACTATTTAGGTACCATCTGGCCCTTTAAGCAAACGTCTGCTCACCCCTACCCTCAAAATATCAACCATTTATTGCCTCATGATTCCGCAGGCTAGCCATATGGGCAGGGCTCAGCTGGACAGGTCTTCTGCTGGTCTCACCTACAGTCCCTCATGGGGATACAGTCATTAGGCCGCTGAAAAGTCCAAATGGCTTCACTCACACGTTGGCAGTTGGTGCTGGCCATCAGCTCAGCAAAGGTGTCCAGCAGATTTCTTCACATGACGGCAACATTCCAAGAGGGCAAGCCCAGTGCACAAATGCAAGCGTCTGCTTGCATCGTATCTGTCCCATTGGCCAAAGTGAGTCACATGACCAGGCCCAGGGTCAAAATGAGAGGGTCCACACTTGGGTGGAGATACGGGAGGGTTGATTCACTGGGGACCATTCCTATGGCAATCTATCCATCCTCCACGTCAGTAGATGTAGACATAATAATGAGATATAGAGGTAGACAATGACGGGTGTTTACTTAGCAGCTCAGCAAACTTGTGAATGGAGTATTTGTGGCTAGTTTGGCCTACCCCTCATGCTTGTTGCCTCATGGTTGCAGAATGGCTGTCCTAGCTGCAGGCTATCACAGCCATGTTCAAGGCTGAAAGAATAGAGAAAGGGACTGCACCAACTGTACTAATCCCTTTTTATCAGATTAGCAAAAGCTTCATCAGAAAACTTTTACTGGACTTCAGATAACATGAAGTCACATGGCAACTTCTAACTTCAAGAAAACCGTTATTTAACTCATCCAGCCTCAATAATGGAACCAGTCCCCACAAAGGAGACTAGAAATGGGTCAGGATTAGCCAACCTCAGAATTTGCCAGATATTCTAAACCAATTATACATCATTTTTTTTTTGAAGATGTTGGGGGTAGGAGTTTATTAATTAATTTATTTATTTTTGCTGTGTTGGGTCTTCGTTTCTGTGCGAGGGCTTTCTCTAGTTGTGGCAAGCAGAGGCCACTCTTCATCACGGTGCACGGGGCCTCTCACTATTGCGGCCTCTCTTGTTACAGAGCACAGGCTCCAGACGCGCAGGCTCAGTAGTTGTGGCTCACAGGCCTAGTTGCTCCACGGCATGTGGGATGCTCCCAGACCAGGGCTCGAACCCATGTCCCCTGCATTGGCAGGCAGATTCTCAACCACTGTTCCACCAGGGAAGCCCTATACGTCATTTTTGTCTAGAATGGGTGCTGAATTACATCTAAAGACTTTTCAACACTAATTAATATGACCATTTTTCCCTTCATTGATGTAATGAATTATGCTGATAGATTTCCTTTGTATCTCATTATCCTTCTTCTCTTTGGCTAAACCCTACTTGATCATAATTATTGTTTTTTCATTGCTGGATTCCATTTGCTAATACTTTTATTCAGAATTTTTGCATACATATTAATAAATAAAATTAGTCTATGGTTTTCTCTATACTATCATCAGTTTTCGATATTAAAATTATGCTGGGTTCACAAAATGGAGAAGTTTTCCCTCTTTTTCCTTGATGTGGAATTGCTTATATAATATTAAGTTTTCTGGTCTTTAAGGATTAGATAGAATTCAAGAAACAGTTGAATTCATCTGGTCCTGGTGCTATTTCCATTCTCTTAATGGTAACTGTTCAATTTCAATTTCCATCTTCTTTGGTGAACTTGGGTTAAATTGTGATTTCTTCTGGGTCAGTAGCTGTGCTTTCACAATCCTATCTAGGATTCATTCTCTTCTAAGTATCATAGAATTGAGCAGTCCATGCTGAGGTATTCCTTCTCCCCATCTCAATTTCTAGGTGTTTCTAGGAAAATTTACTACTTTATTTTCCAGAATATTACTAGAATTTTCTTTGCAGTAGGTCTCTTCTATTTCAAGAGTAGTTATTCATCATTCATAGTACACACTCCCAATCTAGCATCCTTCAGTAATTTGTATTAGCTAAGGTAATGCCAACTGCTGTAACAGATAAACCTTGTGAACTCAGAGGTTTAAAACAATGTCTGTAACAGATAAACCTTGTGATCTCAGAGGTTTAAAACAATGTCAATTTATTTTGCACTTAGGTAAAGTGAAACTGGAGGCAGGAGGCTCTGCTCCGTGCAGTCGCTCTCAAACCTAGGCTGACAGAAGTCTCTCCATTTTCAACTCTTATTTCCATGGTCGCCGTAAGTATCAGCATCCTACTGGCAGGTAGAGGAGACACAGCATGGACCAGGCCTCAGAGTGGCTTACATCCCTTCCACCACATTCCATTGGCCAGAACTCAGCACATGGCTACCCCAAACTGCAAAAAAGATGGAGAAATGTAGCTATACTGTGTCTCCTGGAAGAAATGGAATTAGATTTCGGTGAACAACTTCTGGTCATTAAATATCCATTTAATCCAGAGACCCTCAGCATCTCTTTAAGAAACACAACCCAAAGTCATCTAATTACTGAATCCAGCTCAAAACCCAGAAACTCCCCAGTGATGTGAAATTCTCTCCATCAGGTGCATCTGGGGCTCAGAGTGGGCAGTGAGCTAAGAAATAAAAAGACAGGTTAACCTCCACACCACACAGATCCAATCTGGAATGGAAGAGCAGGGATAGAATAACCCCAATAAAAATTCCTCTTTATGACAAAGTAATACTTGAGAGCTGCTCGGTGGTCACTGGTCCACAGAGGTTGTGAAGGCCTGCTTATCAGGAATGTTGAGGGCCCTGCCATGGGGTTGGAGGAGTTCCTTTCTGAAATCCTGATCCTGCTTCCAGGATGAACTCCCTGTTCTCATTCTCCACAGCCCTTGGCCTCCATGCCTCTCTCTCAACTTCTCTGAAATAGGAGGCGGAAAAGCTACCCCCATAATCTGATGTTTTCCAAAGGTCTGAATTTTAATGGAAATTAGTTGTTCAAATATTTCTTAGATTTATCTAAGTCGAGAAGTAGAAGACTTTTCCAAACCTGCAAAGTCTCAAATTTCTGGATTCTCTCTCTTCCCCCATCTGCTGTCTGGACACCCCGGGCAATCTCGGGAGCGACAAATTGAAGCCAGCAAAGTCCCCACAGCCCAGGCCAGGACACTGAGTGGAGCAGAACACCCTCCCTGCCCCTGCTCACCACCACGATGACGGGGCTTTACGAGAGCACGATATGATCCTCCAGTATAAGCCGCTGAGGGTTTAACTGTTACAACAGGTAGCACTTCCTTAACTATATGATGAAGGTTTCACTGCTATTTTTTTCTCTCCTCATTACCTTCTAACTTGCTATTCTGATTTTTCACTTGTTTTGTTTGTTGTTTTTTATTCAAATCTGCTCTTCAGATGCAGGTTATATAGTCCCTGAGTGACCACGTACTTGCACACTTGTAAATATCTTTCCTTCCACGTGGCGGCATAGGGACCATATTTCCCTGGATCCACGATTCCATCTATGTAAGATGCACCATTATTTTATGTACCACTTAGAAAGAAAAAAAACACTTCCAATTAAACTATAACGTAATGCTTTTTTATAACTTAGAATGATGTTATTTTATACTTATTGAAAGGGCTTTTTCAGGCTTACAGATTTTTTTAATCATTTTTTACTCTTGTGCATTAATAAAAAGGAATATATAAGCACATTAAATTGGGTAGAAACTTCTAAAGCCTCTTCTCATACAGAGTTTATAGATCTCAAACTACTTGTCAACTCAGAACTGTCAACATCCATGTTTTTCCACATATTATTTTCTCTACCATCAAGAAAGTTCTTGAAAGAGCACTCCATTGTTATCTCCAAGATTTTCATCCAAGCTACTAACTCCGATTCTGCAAACTTTCACGCAGCATTTTCTTGATCTTTTCAGAAGGTGTCAACACATCTTTACACAATGGTCCCAGTACTCGTGTTCCTTCCCGGTCATTAATGATTCGTTCTGAGACGCTCCCCCAGTCATAAGTGGTCTGTGAAGACTCTGCAGGCCCTCAACTGAGGCCTCACTCACACGGAGCTGCAGACCTGCCCCATCAAAAAGGGAAAAAGAGCTCGAGCTAGAGACAGAAGGCAGGTGGGACACAATCCAGGCGCCACCTTCCCGGAAAGTCCCCAGCTCTTTACTTTTATAAAAGATGGCGACTATCTGAGTGGAATATAAAAAAGTGCTCAGGCCACATATACTGTTCCATCCATTCCTACCATTGGCACGCCTCCATTGGGACTGTTATCCCAAACCACAAGAAAGAGTTGTGCATATAAACAATTTTCTGCCTGTGAGGTGGGGTAGGAATAGATGGTACGAAAAAAGAGGATTAAGAGCTAAAGCCTAGGAATGGTTTTGGTACGAACATACTCCACCCCACCCAGGGTAGAAATTCACATAAGACCAGCAAAAAGGTAATCCCAACTCCTCAGAGAATTCATTCACCCAGAATGAGGACCAGCCAGCACGGTTTAGAGGCGTCCGTGTTCTCCATTCAAATGTGGTCACAGCTTAGCCACTGGCAACTTACTTTACCTTAGTATCAGATTTCTTATTAGTCAAACGGAAGAGATATCACCCACTTTGAATATGCTGTGAAGATTAAGTGAGATCACATAAGAGAAAACATCTCACCCAGGGACAGGCACAGGGGTGATTCTCAGTGAACGTGCATTCCTTTCCTACAGCTCAAGGTAGTTTCGAGTGAGCTAGCGGGCGCTCTGGCACAATCTGGCTGGACACCCAGCCTGACCCAAGGTCACTCTTGGCCAAGCTTGAACCAATTCACTCTCCACTGCGTGACCCTCAAAGGATTCCAGGTTCCCTGTTGAATGCAAGGATGGCGGTCACTTCTCATCAAATTTTAGTGACAAAATATCTGAAGTGCTGAGCACAGTGTCTCTCACCTAAAAGTACCCAGTAGATAGGAGCTGTTATTCTCTGTGCATTCCTCCCTCCAGCTCTCCCCAACCTCGCCCATTTCTACTGTATAGAGGAGGGAGGATAAAGTGCTCAGAAGAGTCATGAAGCCAATGAAGGGGAGCAAGTGGACAAGAAGAGGCAAGAGGTAGAGGTGAGGGTGAGTTATAAAGAAGAGATAGAGAAATTCCTCTGATGCAGAGGAGAAAAATCGTGCAGCATTTCCTGGAAGACAACCACGTGAAGATAAGATTTTGATTTAAAAGCTTTAGATCACTCTGAACCTGCAAACCTTAAGGGCAGACTCTGAAAATCACAAGAAGTCCATGTGTTACTAGATGATTGTGCCCTGATGTACGCCGGTCCACTCCGGGACACTTAAGTATGAAATCTCACATTTAAGGAACAAATGAACAGAACAGGTGGGCACTGCCACTCCGAGACCTAGAAATAAAGGTTCTCTAAGATGTGACAGCCCCGGATCCTACAGGCCTGGAGCAGAAGACAAGTGTTGATAGAGCCCTCTGCGGTGGCTTCTCTCTAATGGGATGTGGAAAGCCAGCTGCTGGGGCTTCAAAATAAAATCTCTGCTTTCCCAGGAGCCCAACACTCGAAGTATTTATGTTTAGCATCAAATACCTCAGGCAAAAATAACAACCCTGGCTCCCGGGGCTTCCTCGGGTATTTCAGAAAACGACTCAAGCTACAGCTCCGGGGCATCCACGCTATCATCAGAAAGGGGAGCAGATTAGTAACCAGGAGGTGAATTATTTCTGGCTGCTACACAGCTTTGAGGCAAATGAATCAAAGTTTTCTTTCATTTGATTAGCTCGACTGGGTAAAGGCTGAGTTGCTTAGAATTCTTTGCGACCCACTAATGGAAAAGTAAACCAATTCTATCCAAAATATTTGGAAAACAAAAGCCTCACCCGGGAGTCTCAAAGATAAATCTTGGATTGAAATAAAATATATTATATGATTTGTCTTAGAAAAATCAGCTTCTCAGCTGCAACTTGAACAAGCTCCGATTTTCATGGTGCCGTGAAAGTGTTTTCGCGCTGGACTCGGAGACGAGACCTCATAATTCCTTTGTGAACTATGAACGAAATCTATCTCTGAGGCCCTGTGGGCAGGAACACAGATTTAGGGGGTCAAAACACCAAGCCTTCCCATTCATGACCTTACCACATGAACCCCTAATTAATTATGGGTGTCCTAATGTGAAAAATACTTTCATAACTGGAAGGTGACCTATCCCCATTCATAAGCAGACCACAAATCAGTCATAACTCCCCAAACACCATGAAAGAGCTGCTCAATTGGTATCTGAACTTCAAGTGTTGCATAATTTAAATCTAAAATCCACTCTCATACATCTATAGAAAGACCCACTCTGACCTTCGCTCCCAATCCCAACTGCATTAAAAGGGACTATAAATCACTGGAACACGGGCACCCAATTGCAGCCCAGCTCTCTCAGAGCCAGGCAACTTTCTTCCCTTGATGAGTTCATCAACCCATCAACCCAACCCAACTGGTTATAAAACCTGTTCATGTTTTGAGATAATAACTCAAAGGCTCTTTTACACCATGGTTCACTATTCACCCAGGTGGACCAACTGAGCAAGTACACAGAAGGAACCACCATCAGATGCACACTCAGCCCTGCAATGCACTGTCCTCACTTTAGGAGAGCTCTAACAGACTTTATATCCAATGGTGGTGCAAGATATAAAGCTCTGATCCTTATAGCTAAGAATCCTGTTGACTGTGGATCAAAAGAAAGAATTTTTACAGGAAGCCCACATCGTCCTGTCATTACATCGTCCTGTATTACATTGAAATACAAACATTTCTAGATTCCTAAGAGATAAGATTTTCTTTTCTCAGTTTTTCCAGGGAAGGAAATCTTTGTAAATTTCTCTCACTTCCTGGATACGGTTAAATCAATTGTGCCGATAAAGCAGATGCTGTGACGTCCACCCTGACCCCAAATCACTACAGAGAACCAGGAGCCCCGCAGCAAACAGGTGCAGCCCAAAGCAGCTTCTTCTAGCAGTTTCCAGGGAGATTTTCCAAAAAGACTGAGGAAGAAGTGTAAGGAAGGCTTGCTGGTACCTGCCACCCAGCAGTGTGGCAGCTTGGGATATTCCTTAGCCCCCTCGGTGTCATCTGTGTCTTCAAAGGGGCTTGGTCCATCCAGAGTGGCAGCAGAGGGCTGGGAGGCTGGGACCGTGGCCAAGCCTGCTTCAGACCAGGCATCCATTGAGTCTGTCTACAGAGAAGCAGTGTGCTTGGAGTTGACATTTGTCTGTCCTGTTCAAGGGACCCTGGTGTGGTGTTTCACTAAGGCCCTATTCCCACAGTCCACAAGAAACACATGCTTGTTGGCTCCTTGCAAAGACACACACAGCTTGCAAGTGTCCTGAATGCAAGGTGGCCACCCTGCGAAAAGAAGATGAGGGGGCTTGGAACGTTCCTTGTTACCCCTCAGTTTATTAAGAGGTTTGAAGTTTCCCAGGTGGGATCTAACACAAGAAGGAAAATCTTCCAGATGGGCCACCATATACAGCAGAATTAGACCTGTCATAGTGAGAGGCTCTTACATGGTCTTGATTTCTTTTCTTTTCCCTTTTTTTCCCTTTTTAAGCTATTCTTCAGTGATTACTTCTTTCCTGTGACACTCCCAACTGCGGTTAAGGGCTCTGTACAGTAGAACCAAGTTAGCAACGTGCCAATTTGTCTGTTCTTCCTGTGCGTCTAAGCCTGGAGCTCTCTCCCTGACCTCTGCTCCCCTGGGGTACAATTCCCTACAGCAGGAATGCATAAGAAGGCGCACGAGAGAGCTGTTTGACTTGGAGGATGCTCTTCCATTCTACAGTTAAAGAAGGAACAAGGGAAACAACGCCCTGGGAGAGGAAAAGTTGATTGTCCATATATAGAAAGGCAGGATTTTCAAAACATTTTTTTTTTACCCCTGTTGTCTTTCAGGGAAAAAAAAAAAAAAGAGTTACCATTGTTGAAGCTAGCTACCCTTGGAATGAGAAGGTAGAAATCCAAATGAGCATAAAAATTAAGAACGTGTAATAACCTATAATGGAAAATAATCTGAAAAAGAATGTGTATGTGTGTGTGTGTGTGTGTGTGTGTGTGTGTGTGTGTATATACATATACATATACAACTGAATCATTTTGCTGTACACTTAAAATTAACACAACATTGTAAATCAACTATACATCAATTAAAAAAATTAAAAAAGAGGGCTTCCCTGGTGGCACAGTGATTAAGAATCCTCCTGACAATGCAGGGGACACGGGTTCGAGCCCTGGTCCAGGAAGATTCCACGTGCCACGGAGCAACTAAGCCCGTGCACCACAACTACTCAGCCTGTGTTCTAGAGCCCGCGAGCCACAACTACTGAAGCCCACATGCCACAACTACTGAAGCCCGCACGCCTAGAGCCCACGGTGTGCAACAAGAGAAGCCACCGCAATGAGAAGCCCGCGCACCGCAACAAAGCATAGCCCCCGCTCGCCACAACGAGAGAAAGCCCGCACGCAGCAACAAAGACCCAACACAGCCAAAAATAAATAAATAAAATAATTTTTTTAAAAACTACTTAAAAAAAAGAAAAGATTTTTTAAAAATTAGAAAAGAGCTACTACCTATCACTAAACAGGGTGTGATAAACAGGACCCAGTAATGAGTAAGACCCTGGTGAGGTCTTACTCAACCAAAGCCCCCATGCCTAGATTCTAAAAGAGGATGAAGGTGGTGCCCAGCTTTACAAAGGAAAGGGGCCCTTGGCAACTGCAGAGTGTTCCCTTGAACTGTGATGTCTGGAGGGATGTTAAAATGGATTCTCCATGAGTCCATTTGCAATCACCTGTCACCAGCATGATTTTGTGGAAAGCAAATTGTTAGCCTAACTTCTCTTGGCTCCATGGTAGATGCCAGGAAGCAATAAATGTTATCTCCAAAAACCTCACCTAGGCTCTGGGTTCTCTTATTGCCACCAGAACCTAAGGAATTGGCCTTAATGAGTGATTCTGAGGGCTGGTGGCTGGAGAGGGCAGAAAGCCCGGTTTGGGGATTGAAGGGGGACAGAAGACAGGGGTCTCCCCATCAGGCAGAAGAGAGGTCAGTTCACCTCCATCCTGCTTCAGGGATGGACAGACCCAGGTCTGAGAGGAATTCAGGGGGCTGTCGGCAAAAGCAGCTGGATTTCTCTGGGGTCCAGGGTTTCTCTCTATTTGGTTCCCTCTGCTTCATCCCTCTGTATATCCTGCTGTATTTGCTGCTTCCTCTTTTCCAGGTTTTTAAACTGCTCTGCCAAAGATAATGTTGAGGAGAGAAGTAACAACAAAAGTCAACCTGTTGATCGAACTCTTTTCTAACACAGAGGAACGTGTCCTCATTGGCGCTGGTGGTGGCTTTTGTTGATCCTGCCAAAGGAATCCACTTCACTTATGCTTACTTTTCTGAACTTGAGCCTATATTAAATATTTACTATTTAATAAATATTAACCATTGCTAAAGTGATCATTTGTCCTAGTTTGCTAGGACAGTCCCAGTTTATGCCTGTTGTCCCAGGAAAATTACTCATCTCTCCCCTCTCACTGTCCCAGTCAGGATGATCAATGCTACACTCACCCCAGCCGTGGGGCACGTGCAGTGCTTCTTTCTCAACCAGTCCATCCTCTCCCAATATGCACTTGTTTCTCTCTAGCCCATTACTTTTTAGTCATACCAGAGATCATAAATAATTTACTACTCATACCTCACTTACTTCCCAACAGGATTAAAATGGCATACAGTGCATTCACTCAACAAGTATTTACTGGAAGCCGAAAAGTTCCACGAACACTCCCTGAGGATACAGATACATATAAAGTTGTTCAAATAAAAGTTAAAAGTGGGGCTTCCCTGGTGGCGCAGTGGTTAAGAAACCGCCTGCCAATGCAGGGGACACAGGTTCAAGCCCTAGTCCGGGAAGATCCCACATGCCGCGGAGCAACTAAGCCCGTGTGCCACAACTACTGAAGCCTGTGCACCTAGAGCCCGTGCTCCGCAACAAGAGAAGCCACCACAATGAGAAGCCCGCGCACCGCAACGAAGAGTAGCCCCCACTCCCACAACTAGAGAAAGCCCACCGTGGCAACAAAGACCCAATGCAGCCAAAAAATAAATAAATTTATTTTTTAAAAAAAAATTAAAAGTGAAGGCAATGAGAAACCACGTAGAGGGGGAAGATCACTGAGTCAGAGACCACAGATGCAACAGTCATTGTAACTCCCTCTATATTTGACTTTGAACCACCTGGTAGTAAAACCAAAAAGTAAAGTACAATGAATAACAGCTATCATATTGCCTAAGGAAATACACCTTTGATGCAAAAGATGCTTTTTCTCTGACACTGATAGAAATTAATCATTCATTCAATAAATATTTACTGACTACCTCCTATGTCCCAGGCGGTGTTCATTGGGTGGGATACAGAAGTGAACAAAGCAGAACAAACAGATAAAAGTCCCTGCCCTCAGTGAGCTTACATTCCAGTAGGTTGAGACAGACACTAAATATCACATAGAGTGTGTCAGACAGTGATAAGTGCTATGGAGAAAAATGAAGCTGGACCAGAGAAGAGAGAGCTCAGACAGTGACCTGCAGTTTTAATAGGGTGGTTAGGAAACCCCTCACTGAGAAAGCGACATTTGAGGAAAGACATGAAGGGGAAGAGGGAGGGGTCACGTCACTATCTGGAGAGGGGTCTTCCAGATAGAGACCCTGCGATAGGAGTACACAGGACCAGTGTGAGCCCCGTGACGTAAATCAGGACATTATGAGGACGCCAGGTCAGAGCTGGGAAGGCAGGGACAGGAAGTGGAGATCTTGGGCTCTTTTCCTTCTGATGAGACAGAAAGACCTGGGAAGGTTTTGAGCAGAGAAGTACATGACCTAATATTTTAAAGGATCATATTCCGGATGGTATGTCGAGTATGGATGGAAGGGAACAAAACACGGAACTAGAGAGACCAGTCAAGAAGCTTGTGAAATTTTCCATACAACAGAAGGTGGTGAGAAATGATCAGATTCTGGATGTGTGTTAAAGGTAGAGGCAGGATGTGATAATGGGTTACAAGCGAGGTGACACAGGAAGAAAGTGGCCAAGACGGTTCCGAGACGCTTGGCTAAGCAGTGGAGCTGCTGTTTGCGGAGCAGACAGACTGAGGGAGGAGCAGATCGTGGGGGAGGACGCGAGTTTGGTGTTGACCTTGTTAAAGGGGATACACCTGCTGGACACCTAAGTAGAAAGGTCAAGTCAAGCAGGTGGTCAGATGAGTCTGGGGCTCTTGTGAATCCTTACTTAAAGGACATGGAGTGGTAAAGTGTACAGTTATTTTTGCCAAAAGTACAGAAACATTTGTTTTATGACCATTTTTATATCAGTCTGCAATAAAAGTCAAGATCTTCAATCATAGGTAAGTGAAGGTATTTCCAGAAGACGCCAAGTTAGTGGAGTAAATGTCCTCAAAGATGCTGCCTTTGGGAATCTAACTTAGAGCAAAGGTAGAGCTTACGAAGCTGAAGGAATGGGCAGTTCCCATGGACCTCAGCCGGCCTCTCTCAACTCTGATTTCAGATTTGCCTTTAGCAAGAGGGAGCTCTTTGACTGTACTTATTCTCTGGGGTAGATGGTCAAGGAGCAGAGTTGACGTTTCACTATGAAAAGCAGAAGTGTCTGATAAATTCTACCCAGATCAAGGCCCACCTCACTTTATCTGGAGGCAGGTCACCAGGATATCTGAAAGACCTGCCAGAATTTTTCTTTAAGAAGGAGCTGTGAATTTACTCAAATGGGCAGATGACTCACAAGTCGAGGCCTCGGAATGATAAGCTGGTGTACGTAGTGCTTTCCTGGCAAAAAGGATACACAGACAGATACACAAAGTTAATACACAGACAGATAAAAGTTAATCCTGTCCCCAGCCAAATAAGAAAAGTGTCTGTAGTTCCTCCAGGCCACACCCAGCCTGGAGGGGAAAAAAAAGTGTGCAACTGTCAGAAATGGAACAGAACTATCAAGAGTATATACCAGCAACATAAATGGGGAAACTGACATCGCAGTTGCGTTTTGCCTCTGAAAGTGTAAGAATCATAACCTTTTAAAATTCCTTGAAACCTGGGACTTCGTCTGTTTTGTTCAGTCAGTATCCCCAGCACCTCCTAGAACAATACTAGCACACAGTAGGCATTCAGTCGAACACTGACAAAGGAATGAATCAACATTACAAAATAAAGTGAAAACAAAACCCATCAGTGCCATCTTGTGGAAGGCCTTACCATCATGCATCCAAGGTTCCAGTCACCAGGCTGGGGACCAGACCCTGAAATTTCTGTATGACAGGGCCTGAGGGGCCACAGACTGTCGGGAGTGCTAGGCTAGGAAACTTGTCTTGAAGCTGTGTTTGCAAACCATGTACACCTTTGACTTAGATTCAGGTGAGGTAATGGAGATTATGGGGGCAGGAGGGCTACAAAAGTTCCCCCAAGCCAAGCAGCCCTGACACTGCCGGAGTATAAATGAGAGAGAGAAATCTCAGGAGTAGTCTTGGACCAGTTCCCCCGCCACACACACATACACACACACACAGAGCAAAAACTGTTGTGATAACCTAGCCTCAAAATTTCCCTGTGTCCTTCAAGAGGTCCTTGGGAACCAAATATTCAAAGAGCTCTCTGGACACGTGGTAACATCGTCTGTCTTCCTATTTCCTTCCTACACCCCTCCCCAACTCACTGAGGCTCCTGCTGTCACCCCTTGGTAGTAGTATGGGCTTGGCTTCTCTCTGCTTTTCTTCCTCTTTCTCCACATAGGGGGAAGGGGGGACCAGTAATCGCTATCTGGTCATCTTCCACTTGCTTACCTCCTATGGGACCACCAAACAGAGGTGGAACCACCGACAATCACCAAGGTTCTCTGTGTCTCTGTCTCCCACCGGAGCGCCCTTTTCTGTCATTCCCACTCCCTTCCCAAGAGCCTGGCACAGGGCCCGGAGAGGCAATATGAAGAACCCCAGTGGCACACACTCCTGGTATGCATGTGGTACTCAGGATTCTTCAGGTTTTGTGGATACCTAGAGCTTATACAATCTAGTGGACCCTCTTTGAGAAAAAGGATAAAACATAAATATGGGCTTCCCTGGTGGCGCAGTGGTTGAGAGTCCGCCTGCCAATGCAGGGGACACGAGTTCGAGCCCTGGTCTGGGAAGATCCCACATGCCGTGGAGCAACTGGGCCCGTGAGCCACAACTACTGAGCCTGCGCGTCTGGAGCCTGTGCTCCGCAACAAGAGATAGTGAGAGGCCCACGCACCGCAATGAAGAGTGGCCCCCTCTTGCCACAACTAGAGAAAGCCCTCGCACAGAAACAAAGACCCAACACAACCATAAATAAATAAATTTAAATCATATGGGCTTCTAAGAAGACCTCTGCTTAAAAAAAAAAATTATTAAAAAAAACATTATAAATATGAATTTAGGTGCAGAAGTGAATATTTATTTAAAATGGGAAAAGATATCACAGAAAATTACTGGCACCTCAGAGATCTGAGTTCTTTTCTTCTGGCTCTCTGTGATAATTGGCCAGAAATGCTTACACAGAAATGGATTTCAACCTGGCCTCCTGGCCCACCTGGGCCTCTCTGCACATCCAGCGAGGCCAGTCAGAGAAGCCAGAGCATATGAGCTTCGCTGGCTTCCTCCTACCCTTGGCCCCAGACCAAGCCCTTGCACCTGGACTCTGTCCCCTCAGGGCGGCTTCTTAGGCCCCCTCCCCCCTCCAAGAGTACTCCGGCAAAGGGCCGGCCCTTCAGGATGCTTAGGGGTCTCTGTCCTGGGGGCCAGCCCGAGTGAGTCCACTCAGGGTGCCTCATGTGTTACCACCGGGCCAAGCCACCTTGCAGCCTCACACACCTGACCAGCTAAAGGGTCTCAGCTCTGGGGGCCTCAGACCTGTCTCTCCATCTTAGCAGCCGCCCACCCAACAAGCTCAGCGCTGCGCCCCAGGATTCGGGAAAGGAGATGCTGCGTGATTTTCTTATCAGAAAAAGTTATAAAAATTACGTACCATTAAATAAATAATAAAACAAAATAAAAATCCGCCCGGTCTTTGCCGCCCCTCCTCTGCCTCGGAGCCCTGTCTGGCCTGGCAGGCGCCAGCTGCCTCCAGGTCGTGGCTGTCTGTGGTCCACCGTCCCCATTTGGGGGAACGCCCGACGCAGGTGGCCCTGACTCCATATTGAGAAAACATGTTGGCCAGCCACTGCCGCTTGGCCCCAAGATCTCCCCGGCCAGGAGAGAAGGTGGGAAAGGGAAGCCGAGGGCAGGTCCAGAGGCTTGGAACTCCCGGCGCCGAGGCGCAGCTTCTCTGGAAACCGGGGAGGGCGGGGCTCCGTTCCCATGGTAACCGACAGACAAACAAACTCGGGCGCCAGGACCCCGCGCTGGAGCCGCGCGGCCGCCGAGCTTCGGTAAGAGCTGCGGGCAACCAACGCCGCGCGCGCGGGGAGACCCGACTCCTCCTCCAGCCCCGCCGGGGAGTGGGGAGCAGATCAAGGGACTGGGGAACAAAGAAGCGACACCACGCAGACATCTTTGTTTCTCTCCCTTTCTCCGCTCATCTTCCCTTGGCCTTCGTGTTCCCGACCGTGCCGCGCTTCTCCCCCTCGTGAAGCGCGGTGTCGCGTCCATACTTCTGCAAATAAAGGAGGACTGGGCCCCTTCCACTCCAGACAGCCCTGGCCCTGAGTTCAAGGAAATACTCTGGGTGTGACAGTATGACTTCTTCCTTTTCAGCCGGCACAGAGCAGTCAATTATGCAGGAAAAGGATCCCGCGCATCCCAAATTCCAGCCTTGGGCACACACCGGCTCCTGTGACCCAAAGCGAATGACTCAGTTTATCTGTGTTTCTTCCCCCCGCTCCCACCCCCACCCCCACCCCCTCTAAAATGGGACCAAAAAAGAGGCCCCAACCTTCCAGGGCGATAGCACCGAGTGGCCAGTGCTAGTACCCCACAGATGCTCCTGCCACGCGACGGCTCAAGGTCACCCTCCTTGAGAGCTCAAACCTGAATACATCCTAAATTCTATTTATTTAAAAAAAGGCCGTAGGAAATTATGTTCTAATGAGCGCACTGGGGTGTCTATACTGCTAAAAACTGCACTGATTGGTCTAAGGGGATGAACGTAACTTTCTTTTTTTTTTTTTTTTATGGCTGTGTTGGGTCTTCGTTTCTGTGCGAGGGCATTCTCTAGTTGTGGCAAGCGGGGGCCACCCTTCATCGCGGTGCGCGGGCCTCTCACTATCGCGGCCTCTCTTGTTGCGGAGCGCAGGCTCAGCAGTTGTGGCTCACGGGCTTAGTTGCTCCACGGCATGTGGGATCTTCCCAGACCAGGGCTCGAACCCGTGTCCCCTGCATCGGCAGGCAGACTCTCAACCACAGCGCCACCAGGGAAGCCCCGATGAACGTCACTTTTTGACTTCAGTGTTTGCCCCCTGCCCTTTTTTGACGTGGATCCCGATCAGCACAGGCACGGCACCAGGAATCGCACTGAAGGAGGCTATCAGCCAAGAATCCTGCCAGTCAGTTAGAGAGATTATAAACAGCTCCTGAGGACGATAACAACAGCAACCAGAAGGCCTTGCGTTTGCGTTTGCAGAGCACCAGGGAATACCCCGGATCCTTTACAGAAATGAGACTTCTCCCAGAGCTCCAGCTAGGGTTTCCAAGCCTGCGCTGGCAGCACCCGAGCTACACCCAAGGGTCCTGTCCACTTCATCAGCTACATCTTTGTTGTCTGAGCCCTCCCACAACGCATGTCTTGGGTTTTTCCTCCATAACACAAAAGAAAGATAAGTGGATGGGGGCCTGAAAAGTCCAGATCAGAAACTTGATATGCAGTCTCCTGTGCACCTTTCTTCCTATGATCACCCATTCGGTCCACAGGCTCCAGCTGAAATCCTGCTACATGTCAGGCATCGTGCTAGACATGCAAACACACACGCACGGTACGGGAAAAGAAGAGTTGAAAGAGCTGTGGGAGAAAAAGGACAGACTCTTTCCAGAAGAGCTTGCACGTCCTCACGGAGGAGGTGACTTGGAGTTAGGTTTTAAAGGATGAATAGACTCGCTTTCAAGTGATGAGAAAATTCAAAAGCAAGGCCGGCATCCCCAAAAGAAATCCCCCTCTGGAAGGGCTGGTGAAAATGTATACAACATTCTCCAGAAAATAAAGCAGGGCTGTGACTAGCAAACCAAAAAGGGGCTCGAAACACGGGCCAGGAGGAAGCCCAGGCAGGAGGGCTGCTCAGTAGACACATCCCTGGCCTTAGCTCTGAGAGAGGCCTGCAGCACCTGAGCTGGCCAGCTACTCCATGACTAGCCCAAAGGCCTGGCCTCTTTGTAAACTGACTCCTAATGTTAAGCAATGTAACTGTTAACAGGGCCTCCTCCTGGGCACATGAAGGACTGACAGGAAAGACATGAGTCCCACAGGTAGAGTTTTGAATACACTGGCCTGTTCTAGAATCAAACTTCTCTCCGGTCTCTTATTGGAAGGAAACTATCTACCTGCTGTCTACCAAATCTCCAGGCTTCTCTTGAACCATGAGACAGTGGAGCCCTGCCGTCTCGTCTTTGCTGATGTGTTTTGGGGCTAATGTATACTGTTAGGCAGGGCTTCAGCAGCAAGTCCCTCACCCTTTACAGTCCTCAGCCAGTGACTGCATCCACTAGTCCCCCACCCAGCACCTGCTGGTCTCCTCCTGGATCTTAGGGCTTTACCTGGCCTCTTCACTTTGGGCTCATGTAGCTCACAACCTCTTGGTCTAGAAATATTTGCCTATGCTCTTCCTGTCCCGCCAATAATAGGAGGTGCTAGTTGAATAACACCGTTTATGCGGTTTTCGTATTTAATCCCTCCAAACTCCAAATGTGGAGCCAGGCACCTGTGCCATTTTAGACTGGTGTCGTAGCCTTTTAGAAGAAAGGGGTGTTCGGGCAGCACACCCCAAGCCCTGAGCCTGCCTCTCAGCCCCAAATCATTGAAGACCAGTCCTGCCTCCACCAGTGGCTGTGATCAACTTCAGCTTTATGTGGGTTCCCAGCTATGAGCCGTGCTTTTGGAGCTCAGCTATATGTGTGTGGTTTGCACCCACTCATGGCCACACACTCAGTGCCCCGGGCGCTACCCCTGACCATGTTCATGGTCACGCTCTGTAAGGAAATAAACATGATCAGCATTCCTCACCCAGATCATGATTTTCTGAAGTCCCGGCAACAGGTGGAGCCCAGCAGCCCTAATCCAATCAGCGTGTGCAAGAGGCTTTCAGGGATTCTAGGAAGCCTGAGGAGAGGTGCAGGGCCAGTTCCCAGGCGGCGGGTGGCACGGGCCCAGAACCCACTCATTCCCAGGACTCTGTCGCCTCTTGGGTGTAGCTCGGGTGCTGCCAGCACAGGCTTGGAAACCCTAGCTGGAGCTCTGGGAAAAGTCTCATTTCTGTAAAGGATCCAGGGGTATTCCCTGGTGCTCTGCAAACGCAAGGCCTTCTGGTTGCTGTTGTTATCGTCCTCAGTAGCTGTTTATAATTTTCTTCCCTTAGGAGGGGCTCACTGCCTCGAGGTATCCCTCTTTGAACAAGGACGCGGGTCCAACATGGGATGACAGGTCTACCAAGGTAACTTATTCTCTGTCCTACAAAATTCCTAACACCTGGGAACCTGCAGGCTCCCAGCACCATCCTGGGGTCTGCAACGTGGGCAGATGAGCCCTTCTGCCTGGACACCTGAGGATTCCAGTCTTCACGTGGAGGTCGGCCTCTAAACGACAGGAGAATTCCTCTTGGAAGAACCCCACGAGCGGCTGTAACAAAAAGTCCCTTTGCTCTTGGTCTTATCAGCCTTCCCAGTGAGTACTGGGCATTTTCAGATCACAACTGACCCCCTTCCTCTCTCACTTTGCCCCTCCCTGGTCTCTCATTGAAATCCAAAATGCCCTCTGAGAATTCTGCTCAATATTATGTAACAACATTAACGGGAAAAGAATTTGCAAAAGAATAGATACATGTATACGTATAACTGAATCACTTTGCTGTACACCTGAAACTATCAACATTGTTAATCAACTACATACTCCGACATAAAATAAAAAGTTAAGGGGTTTCCCTGGTGGCGCAGTGGTTAAGAATCCGCCTGCCAAATGCAGGGGACATGGGTTCGAGCCCTGGTCCGGGAAGATCCCACATGCTATGCCATGCACCACAGCTACTGAGCCTATGCTCTAGAACCCGCGAGCCACAACTACTGAGCCCACATGCTGCACCTACTGAAGCCCACACGCCAAGAGCCCATGCTCCACAACAAGAAGCCACCGCAATGAGAAGCCCGCGCACCACAATGAAGAGTAGCCCCAGCTCGCCGCAACTAGAGAAAGCCCGCGAGCAGCAACGAAGACCCAACACAGCCAAAAATAAAATAAATAAATAAAAAGGTTAAAAAAAATAAAATAAAATGCCCCCTGATTCTCTAGTCCGCCATGTGAAAACTTAGCCCCGCTAGCCAAGGCAGCTGAACTTGATTCTTTAGGGAGCCCCACGGGGCAGGCAGGTAGCAGAGAGGAGCAAAGGCTGTAACAGCAGGCAGTAAGAGCCCAGCCCCCTCTGTAAGTAGGCGCCCCTCACCTCTGTCCTCGTTCCATTCCTTTCCATTTCAATTCTCTTTCCAGTTCCTCATGGTGGCTAAAGCCTCCCCCCCACCCCCAGCCCTGGGACATCCTCTAGCTAGCTTTGAATTACATGGGGACGGTCCCTGTCCCTGACGGGTCCCACACCCCAGAAGCCAGAGGTGGTGCTGGCATCTTCCTAGCTCCCTACTTTCCCCCCTTACCGATGATTCCTCTTTCGACACCTGCTAAAATTCCCTCCCCCTCTTTCATTCATGACATAAGCACACTATACTGTACCGTAATTTATTTTTCTGTCTGCCTGCTTAAGCAAGCAGCTTTCTTGAGGTCTACAGGTGTGTCTTCTGCAACGTTGCAGCCCCTGTGCCCGACAGTGTCTGGCACATAGAAAGTCCTCAACAAGTGTCTGCAGAAAGAAAGAGGAAAAGAAGAAAGGGAAAAGGATAGGAGGGAGCCTTGGAAGCGTACCCTTTTCAGCATTAAGCTTTATAAGGTCTGGTTAATGCACGGAATGACAGAATCAGATGCACAAATATCTGAGCAGCCTGGAAGGGGGAGGCAAAGGCCGCAAGCTGAGACGTAATACTGATCCATATAAATTCCTGTATCGGGTTCCGAAACTAAACCGAAGTTTAGCACTAAAAAAAAAGGTAAAGAACATAAAAGCTACCTTCAAATATTTGCAGCCGCTGTGGAGCAAATCTGCTGTGTGTAGCTCCAGACAGCAGACCTGGGGGTGCTGGTTAAAAGCCCGAAGGAGGAAGATTTAGCAGCAGAAGTCTGTGTCATTTGTTACATGCTAAATACAGTCCCTGGCATGTAGAAATGGTGGCTGAATAATTCCACACTTATTGTGGTGATCTTTCTTATCATTATTATTACCAGCATCATCGTCATTATTTATTATTTATAAGAGCTGTCCAACAGTCTGCCTCAAGAAGCACTCATCTCTCTTCCATGGACATCCAAGGTTATCACTGGATAGCCACCTGTCTGGGGAGTTTGTCGACCTGATTCCTAACCCCTGGCCTCACCTTCTCCGTAATCCTGTGACTGGAGGACCAGTATGTCCTGGGTAGATACAATTCCTGGCTGAGCAAACTGTCTTTTATACAAAGAAGCTTTTGCAGTGCCTGCATTTGTTGCAGTGTGCCTCCTTCCAGCAATCCCTCGAAGCAACTCTTTGATGTTGAAAAATAAAATTGCTTTGTGTGACAGCTCCTTTAATCTTATATAGATACAAATGCCTTGTATCTTTGGGGATATGCAAAATCGCTGGTAGTATTCCAGAATTAATCTTATTAAAGAAAGCTCTGTTTAATCCCCATTGCTCTTTGCCGGAGATGCTGAATAATTCCACACCTATTGCCGCTTTGCCACGCCCCCTTCCAGGATTTAGTGTCGTCCAAGAGAACACATCCGCGAGTTTAGGCTGGACAATGGCATTCCCACTTTGAGTTTAGTGCTGTAGTTGTAGAAATGTTCCTTTATACAACTTTATCTCAATGTCTTAATGAAAGAAAAGGAAGGGGTCAGAGGACTTGCCTGTTGTGAAGGATAACAAATGGAATAATGAGATGCCTCATGGACCAACTCAATATAATTACATATAATAAACCAGGGCTGCTAATACTGCTAAGAAAAATGGAGCTCATATAAGGTTACTATCTGTTGTCTCTTCCCAAAGAATACAGGACACTGCTGATTAGACTGCCTAGTTTGTACAACGTATGTTTCCATATAAATGTATATTTTATATACCTATATATCAGTATGTGTGTATATATATATATAATGTATATATACACACACACACACATATGTATCAAATGAAATTACAACTTCCTCTCTCCCAACAGACTTCTGGATCTTCTCCATTAGGAGCCATCAGTGAGTGATCCAAACACGCAGCCATATGAAATAATTATGCATTTATTAATTTCAACACATAGTTATGACCTCCTACTATGTGCCAGGCATTATTCTAGGTGGCAGGAATACAATGGCAAACAAGAGAGCAAAGTTCCTGTTCTCAGGTACACAGATCAATGAATGTGATACAAATGTTACGATGAAAATAAAACAATATAATGAAATATATAGTGCCTGGGGGGTGAGGGGCTATTTTAGATCAATTAGGGCCTCACGGAGGAGGTGACATTTGAACTAACACTTGAGGACGAGAAGCCAGGCATCTGAAGATCCAGATGAAGAACTTTGCAGACAACGGGAAGGACTAATGGAAGAGCCCCGAGGCGGGAACAGGCTGTAGTTTGGGACTCAAGGGGAGGAGTGGGATTCCAGGAGGGCCAGAAAGGAGCCAACATGGCAGGACTTGGAGGCCTTTCAAAGTGAAGTGGAAACCACTGGAGGGTTTCACACAAGGTCATTAAGACACGATCTAATTTATGTGTAAAAAAGGTTACCTCTGAAGAATGATTAGAATGCAAGAGCCAAAGCAGGGAGGCTATTGTAGAAGATGGTAGATTAGACAAGAGTGGTCACAGTGGTGACAGAAGAATGCATTCAGGACAATTTTTGGAAGACAGCGTGGAGAGGACTTACTGACTAGCAGGCTTGGGAGGATGAAAGAGAGAGGAATCAAGGATGGCTCCAAGTTTCTACGGCTGAGCCACTTCATGAATTATACCGCAGGGTCCCAAACTTTCTCAGCTCATGGTACTCTCAGCATCTCAGTGAATTTTTCATGGTGTCCCCTAAGCGAAAAGAAATCCGCAATGGTTTTCATTTATTAGTTATATCCAAATAACTTAATAAACACTTGTGTTGCATCCTTATGTCATATATTTATGTCACAACTTCATACATAAAAATTGAAAGAAAAAAAATCACGCTTTTACTTCATTCTTAAATAGCCACAATGAGTTACTATTGGAATGTGCGTGTCCACTGGGCATCGCACGACTTCAGTCTTGGAATCAGATTGCACACGGCCACCCTTGTTTCCTGTTCCACACTGATTTTTGCACGGGACTTGCTTTTTATCTCAACAACTGCCAAAAATCCAACTTTGCAAAATATGCCATCTGTTGAAAGGGATACAGTGTAATCTAAATTAGTAGTTCATACAATATCCAACAGATGTTGAGTACGGCTGTTTTCCTCAGACATTTTAAGTCCACTGCAGCATCCCTGTGAGTTCTCTGCGGTACCCGGGGAGCCACAGTGCTCAGACTGGTCAGACCATTTAGTGACTGGACAGGGGTGTGGAATGGCAGGAGAGTTATATAAGCGAGGGCTGCTTGGGTTGGATTTCCATGGTGGATGTTCATGGAGACCTACTGACCAAGGAAGGTTAAGGAAGAAACATGTACTACAAAAAAAAAAAAATTCCATTTAATCTTAGCCTAGAAAAAATATCCATTATCCAGTATTCTCAGGAAATGAGGAGTTCTCTGGCTAATTTTCTGGGTCACTAAGAGCTAACCAGGAAACTTTTTTTTTTTCAGCTGTTATCGTTGAAGAATCACTTGGCTTGGACTCAGTTCACTCCCTGACATTGTAAGTATTGGCCATGAGCGTAACTGGGCGTAACTGCTGCCGCATCTTCCAGGTCTTGAAGGCTGCACAGTCATGACTGCACATAATCCTTACTGCCCTCCCTGTGAGCCACACTGTGATCCCAGAAACAGCAATGGCAAAATGGATCTCCATGAATTTTATTTTAAATGCATTGTTGCCCATCAAGAGCATAACATTAGATAAATACTAGATGTGACCACCAAAAGGGCATCCAGAGAAACACAGACATAGGATTACAATCCCTGACGCACAAAACCTGTAATCCACAAAGTTCTAAAAACTGAAAGTCTTCATGAGAAGTCTGTGGCAAACTCATCTGGACACAAAACCTGACCTGCTAGAACTCAGCTGGAAGCAAAATCCAGCCTAAACTGACGGAGACTATTTAAAGTTTCTCTTTATCCCACTTATTGCGAACAATTACGTGTTTTGCTGCAGAAATACTAATAAGATTCACTACAGGGTGCTGCCTCAGACCCCTCTAGGGTTGTTATATATCTGTGATATATTCACCATAAGGCCAGTCTAAATCAGGGAAAAATCTGAATTCCGCAACACTGGCCCCAGGCGTTTTGAATAAGTGATAAGTTCATCTTTAGAAACATAGTTCAGGAAGGAATCCGGATCTCTTCTAGGTCAATCCATTAATATTAGAAGTGAGAAAAGAAGCCTAGACAAATGTGTGGGAGGAGCTGGGAACGTGTTCAAAATCACGTATTCAGTTTGGAGCTCAGCCAACACAGTGCTATTTCTCCTGCCACCTGCTGCCCCTGAAGGCAGCCTGTGGGTGTGCTCGTACGTGTTAAGAACACAGGTGCCTCAGCGCACCGTTAGTGTCGACAGGCACACCCAAGATACACGCTTCTACTGAAATGCTCAACTGAGCCATCTGAAAATGAATATGTCATCGGTTATAACAATTACCTGCTTTGTTTCAGACAATATTGAAGGTTTGAAGGAGGTTAATTCAAAGCCATTCTATATGACTCTTGAAAATTAGTGCAGTAAACTTTTAACTAGCGATGTCTTTTCATCTGAATGAATTTCCTTTTAGCAATTAGAAACTCTAAATATTATTTCTTTGTTCTTTTAAATAGTTTATTTGTTTGCGGAATATTTGAAGGAATCGCTAAGAACTTGAGTTGTAAAGGCTGGAAGGATGACACCTCTTGCCCATCCCCTCTGTTACAGGGTGGTCTAGACTTGGAACTGGAACTAAGGCCAGTTATCCAATTTCTATGAGCCCTGGTTTTCTTCATTGAAAAAGAGGATGATAATACTTTACCAGACTTTTGTGAATCTTTAAAGTTTAAAAAACAAAAAGTAACATGCTTTGTTCTAGGTACATAGTAAATGCTCAGTAAATGACAGAAGCCCAACTTTCCTCTCCCTCCCTTTCCTCACCCTCCTTCCTTCATCATGGAGAAAGCATGTTTAACTAGAGTGTGAAGAAGAGGCTAGTGCCCTAAGAGCTCCCCTCCAAACAATGCCAGCCTCTCAGCCCACCCTCTCAGTAGCCGGTGTTGGGAAAGAACACTGTTCTTGAGGACAGCAGACCTGGGTCCAAGTCCTAGCTTGGCCACTTAGTAACTGTCTGACTTTAACCAAGACATTTGATTTCTCTGAACCTCAGTGTTGTCATCTGTAAATTGAAGAGAACACTGTTTGCTGCACAAGACGGCTATCATGCATACATTCAATAGGGCACATTTAATTGTTTTACAACTCAAAGTATTATACAAATTGCTGAAGCCTAGAGAAGACTGAGAGTTGGACCCCAAATCTGGAAACAGGAGAACATTTTTCTGATTTAAATAAAAGGAGAAGAGAAGGCAGATGTGGAAACTTATAACCCAGTGAGTTTGATATTGGTGCCGTGCAGAATTCCAGGACATTTCCTGTTATGGTTTGGGAGTACTTGGGAGAGGTGACAGGCTGCATGGACTCCTGGAAGGGCAGGTCATATAGGGTGGGACTTCTCCATCCACCCCTTAGAGCAGCGGTCCCCAACCTTTTTGGCACCAGGGACTGCTTTGGTGGAAGACCATTTTTGGGGGCAGGGGGGCGGGGAATGGTCCAGGCAGTAATGCGAGCCATGCGGGGTCGATGCGGAGCGGCAGATGAAGCTTCGCTGGCTGGCGCGATGCTCACCTCCTACTGCGCGGCCCGGTTCCTAAAAGGCAGTAAACTGCTGTGGGGGAGGGGGAACCCCTGCCTTAGAGAAGGGGGTAAACCTTGAAGGGGACATAAGTCTCAGGGAGCCAAAGAGGAGGGGCCGCAGAAAAGTGAGGGGGGAGGGGCCTCAGCGAGCAGAGGGGGAGGGGCCTCAGTGTCAAGGGGGCGGGGCTCTGAGAGCCAAGAAGGAGGAGCCTCAGGGAGCTGAGAGGGAGGGTCTCACAGAGCAGAGGGGAGGGGTCTCAGGGCCATGTCCCCAGGGCTCTCTGGCTTGACATTTATATCTATGATTTGGATGAGGACCCAGTTAATGGGAAATGGCTGGCTGTCCAATCAAAACTTATTGGGAGGAGCTGGAGAAAATGTGAAGTCCCAGTTAGAGGGGAAAGGAACAACCTGGTCCTTTGGAGTGGGTGCTCAGAAAGCCTTAACAGAGCCCACAGGGTTGACGTTCTCAGACCCGACACACGGTGCCGGGAAGATGGCTGCACGCTCAGGCCGGGCCTTGGGCTCTGGGCTAAGCCATGCGTCTTAGGGGGGCTCCTGACACCCTACAGCACTTCAGAGAAGGATCTAGAAACCACACCACCTACTGAGTGGTGGAAGGAACCACAAAAGGGAGGGGCCATGATTCACTCCTTCATTCAATAAATAGGTACCATTACCTACTATGGTAATTGTTCCAGGCACTTGGGCTAATCAGTGAATAAAACAAAGACCTCTGCCCTCGGGGAACTTACATTCTAGTGAGAGGAGACAGACAACACATTAACAAATGAACAAAGCATTCAGTATGTTAGGAAAGTGATAAAGGCTCTGGAAAAAAAGGGAAAGTGGAGAAGCTTAAGGGAGATGGGAAATGCCATGACTGGGCAGGTGACAGTAAACAAGTTAGGGGGGACAGGACTCATTGAGGTGGTGGTGGGAAGGGGGTGAGGGAGTGAGCCGAGCAGATACCTGCAGAGCAGGCCCACGGGACGGGGAGAGCAAAGGCCTCAGGTGGGACATGCCTGGCATGTTAGGAACAGCACTGAGACCAGTGTGGCAGAAGTAGAGGGAGGGAGGGGGAGAGAGCAGTGGGAAGGAGGTGGAAGGGGTGATGGGGGCCGATCAGGAAGGACCTTGTAGGTCTTGGCCTTTAATCTGAGAGATGGGAGCCCTTGTAGGGTTTGCCTGGGGGAGTGAGGTGACTTATGTTTTGAAAGCTGGCTACCCTGTGAAGAACAGATGTGCTAGGAGGCCACCGCAGTAACCCAGGCAAGATGTTATGGTGGCTCGGACCAGGAGGGGAAGTGATGGGATGTGGAGAGGGTGAGAAGCGAGGAGGTCCTGTGAACCAGCCAGATTCGCCGGTGCACTGATATAAGGTGAGAAGGACAGAGAAGTGTCACATGACTTCAAGGGCTTTGTCATCAGCCGAGAGGCCTGGGGAGGAAGAGCACGATCTCATCTTGGGCACAGCGAGTAGATGTCTGAGCGGAGATGCTAAGAAGGCAGCTGGAGAGCTGGGCCTGGAGTCCTGGGAAAAGGTCTGGTCGCTACCTTCAGACAATAAAGCAGCTGTCAAGTGGAAGAGGAGTGAGAGCTCGTCACTGAGGTCCCCCCAGGGCTGAAAAGGGCGGACGAAGGGGTGGGAGTCAAAGTGAGGAAGGCTCTGATCCGGTGCGAGGACCTCTGAACCATTCAGAGACTGAGCGAGCAGCCTCATCTGGGCTGTCTTACACTCACTTCTCAGTCTAGTCATCAAATCAGCTCTTTACAGAGGGAGTGCTCTGTTTGTCTGTTTGCTTTAGTTACTTGTGTCTTCCTCTTTATTTCAAGCAAGAATATTTCAGGGATCCCGGCCTCAGCCCCTCAGAATGACAAGTGGGATCCAAAGAAAACCTCACTATGGGGAACTCAGTCAGCCTCTCACTCACAGCACCACGTGGAAGGAGTCATGCAGGTAGAAATCTACAAGACTAGGGTGGATTTCTATGTTGACCCCTGGCGTAAAGTGTTGCCCCTCTTCACTAACTAAGCACATCCTCAGCAAGTATACTTGGCAAAGCACTTAGCACATTCTTAAAGCTTTTCTTCGCTCATCCACGTATTCATTCAGCAGGTATTACTGAGCGCCTATCACGTGCCAAAGGCCACGCTGGCTGCGGGTGTGCAGTGGTGAACTGTGCCAACGCGGTACCAGCCGCCACCAAACAGCCTCCATCGAAGGTCCCACCCTCCACAGGGGCCAGAAAGATCAAGCCACAGCACGAGGAGGCCAAGTGGCAAGAGCAGATCTCTCAGGGTAGCTTTTGTTTCCCTGCTTTGGATAGAGACCTGGCTCTATCTTCTGATAGAGACAGCAGAGAACTGTGGCTCTCCTACAAGAAAACAACAGGACACTGTGATAATAAGCCTGCCTGGGAATCAAGCAGGTTCCAGGTAGTGGTGCGGAGAGAAGCAGAAATGGAGAGAGAGCGGTCCCATGCAGAGAGGGCAGCCTGCACTCAGCATCCCTGTTCCCACGTGGGGAAGCCAGCTCAGGGTCCCCGAGACCCCCATTTCCAAGAGAAGCCAGAACTCTTGATTTTTTGTGTGAATTCTGCCAATTCTAAATATTCACTCGAATTTTTCATTTTTTTAATAGAAGATTTTTTAAATTATTATTTATTTATTTTTGGCTGCACCGCACAGCATGTGGGATCGAACCCGCGCCCCCTGCAGGGGAAGCGTGGAGTCTTAACCACTGGGCCGCCAGGGAAGTCCCCACTCTAATTTTTCTTTTTAATTATTTCCCTTGAATAAAATACACCTGGCAGCCTGCTTTGACTGAGGCAGCCATTTTGTGAAGCTAGTCTAGGGGTGAGTGAGCTATAATCGGCCGATGATAATCAGCTCTTATAAAGCTGGTGTTTCCTGTGTGACCACAGAAATTAACCTGCAATCTCTCAGACACCAGGGTCAAAACGAGTCAAGATCTGAATCACAAGTCAAAACCTACACATTTGCCTCAGACACTGGGTATCAGGTTGCCATTACCGTTTATTTCTGCCTGACAAACTTTTCTTATACATTTCTAGGAGAATTAAAGGGACAGTGTCTAGAATGCAGTTTCTTTTCTGACCTTTGGAAGGAGAATGCAGCCGCCTGGAGCCTGTTTACAAGGCCCGATGAGAAAACAAACAGAAAGACTCACCCCTGAGTGACAGCATGCCATTGATAAACGCATTCTGGGCTGCCCAGGGGACCAGCTGGTTTTGATCTTTTATCTTGAGCAGCTAAAAACTATGAAAGGCAGGGCGTCTCTGATGTGCAAGCAGACCTCTGACGGAGTGGCTGGTGGCTGGGTGTGCGCCTTCACCGCTCCCAGGGCACGGCTGGACACACACCCCTGTCCCCGGGCTCTCCCCATCCCCGACCTCTTCCTCTGGCTTAAGCATCAGGAGCAAGCGGGGGCTCCACACGGACAGCTGTCGTAGGTAGTGTGTTTAGGTTTTAAATCAAAATAAGGTTGGAGAGGTTCCTTTAAAACAGATGAGGCCCCCGAAGACAGATATATAAGCCCCAGAGCTTTCCCGCGGCTCACCCTTTGCCGCAAAGGCAACGTCCTCCACGTTCATCTCATGTATGACCTACGCTTCACCTCCTCCAAAAAGCACTCGAGGTAGCCTATATGAAAGGACTTGTGGAAACCACAGAGCTGTCAAGTGATGGAGAAAGAGCAAGTCCACTGCAGGCCGAGCTCCCAGACTCTATTTCCTAACTGTTGGTGAGCAGCCACAAGAATCCGCCTGCTCCGGAGTTACTTTAATCGTACCGCCTTCCTGGTCACCACCCAACACAACATGCTCAATAGCGGGCCCCTAGCTCTGTCTTTACTTTTACTGCCTTGTCATCCCTCTGCCAGGTCAGTTTTCCCTGCCCCGGCAGGTCTAGCTACTCCCCACCCTCCCACCCTCTAAACCATCAAGCTACCCACCAGGCCCCTCCCCTTCTCTTCCCCGGATCTCGCAATCTTTTTTTTTTTTTTTAATTTATTTTTGGCTGCGTTGGGTCTTCGTTGCTGCATGTGGGCTTTTCTCTAGTTGTGTCGGGCGGGGGCTACTCTTCGTTGCGGTGCGTGGGCTTCTCACCGCGGTGGCTTCTCTTGTTGTGGAGCACAGGCTCTAAGCACGCAGGCTTCCGTAGTTGCGGAGCACGGGCTCAGTAGCTGTGGCTTGCAGGCTCTAGAACGCAGGCTCAGTAGTTGTGGCGCACGGGCTTAGTTGCTCCGCGGCATGTGGGATCTTCCCGGACCAGGGCTCGATCCCGTGTCCTCTGCATTGACAGGCGGGTTCTTAACCACTGCGACACCAGGGAAGCCCTCAATTCTTTTCCAGATTTACATTTTGTGAAGCTGCCTGTCAGGAGCTGGGTTCTCTGCAAATAGACTCTAAGATGCAAACTGTTGAGAGGCAACCTGCTGAGACGTAAAATGTGTATTAGGGACAAACCCCTGAGAAAGGAAGGGCAAGGATACAGGACAGGCCGAGGGAGACGGTGCAGCGGAGCAGGCTTGGTGAGCGCGGCCCGCCTGGAGGAGGCTCGTGGGTGACTACGACCTCTCAGAGGTGTCCCGCCTGGATTTTTACACCCCCATCTTGCTTTGTCACCACATGTGGGTGCCCCAAGAAGGGCGTGGCTTTCAGAAGGCGGCTCCCCGGCAGATGAGGCAGACCCTGAGGGCGCTGGGGCCCGGTACTGGGTGCTGACCACGCCCCGCTGCTGTGCAGCAAGCCGTTCCCGGAAAAGAGCTCTGGGCAGCGCACCTCTATGTTCACCACAGCGACCCAGGCTAATCCTACGGGAATCCTGGAATCCAAGGGCCCTAGCAACCCTGCAGGTGCACAAATACGGCCCATTATTGATACCGACCCGTGTTCTTGGACTCTTTCATCACTAGAAATTGATACGAGGCCAGACGAGAAATGCAGACAAGACTTTACTGGGACTCGTGCTGCAGCGTCAGGAGCCGAAACAAGTAAGAGGGGCCCCTGCTCGCTCCCCGAGGCAGGCGTGAGCTGGTCCCTTGAACGGAGTGAGGTCGGGTGGGAGGAGTGGCTTACCTCGTCTGCCCGCCCCCTGGGTGCTGCCTGTAGGGATCCTGTGCGGTTCCCTCCTTTTATTCCCGGCTCCTCAGCAGTGGCAGCTGGGTTTTGGCCTTTTCGTAGCTTTGCTGTTCATAATTTGCCCCAACTGCACATGCGTGCAATTATTTTTAGTCCCTTATAGTTTCTTCATATTCTGTTGCTTGAGGAGACGTTTGTCCAGGTGTAAGCACTGCAGTAAAGGGTCCCAGGTCCCAGGCTGTCTCACTATGAATGTCTTTGACCTCACACCCGTCATCTCAGGCATCAGGGTGCACATATGCTAGAGAGTGATCCTCATGACGTCATCTGGCTGGTTCCCTAGAACAGAGCTTCCCAATCAGAGATCTGGGAAAAGGAAGGCCAAGAGATTTACCTCTTAAGCCCTCAGAGCAAACAGGACGATTCTGGGCCAGTTACCTGCAGTTTATCCCATTGTGCAGAATAACTATTATCATTTTTAAAGCTTTGGGATGCCCTGCTCTAGAGCCATCTATTCTTGGTCCTTCATTCAGTCACTGATCGTTTACTCTGGGTGTCTTTATGATGCATCAGGCACTGAGCCAACCATGGGAGAGAGAGCGGGGAACAGGCCACATAAGGTCACTGTCACTGAGACACGTAGATACAGTGGAAAAGAAATATTGAACAAGGAAACACGGAAACAGAACCATAAATAGAAACAGGGTAAGTGTTCTAGGAGAGAATAACAGAGTAGGAGAACAGAGAAGGAACAATAAGACAGGAAGTCAGAGAGACTGGCAGGTGCCACATCTCCGGGGCCCTGGGAGCCCTGGAGTGGGGTTCACATTTTATTCTCCGTGCCAGAGAAAGCCATCGGGGGATTGTTAAGCAATGCATATCCTGATGTGATTTATATTTTCCCAAGAACACTCCTCGTGGAGAACGACTACAGGACAGCAGCAGTGGTGACGGGAAGGCCAGTTAAGAGCATGTGGCAATAATCCAGACTAGAGATGGTACAGTTCACTGCGGGTAGTCACAGTAGAGCAGAGAAGAGAGGAAGGATCTGAAATAGATTTGCAAACGAGAATCAATCCTTCCCGCCATCGAGAAGTTCACACTCTGTTGGAAAGACAGATGTGCAAACAAACTATGTAATATAGCAAAATCGTTACTTTAATGAAAATATAGAAGGTACAGATGGAGCATAGGGTGGAACATGGAAGACGCCCCGGGGGGGGGATGTAGGTGCTCACAGCTGTGCTAAATCTGGGGAGTAAAAATAGGTGTTTGCTGAGTGAACTAACACTTTGCCGAGTGGGTGGGTGGTGCTTCCAGCAGGGGGCGTGGCCAGGAGCACGTGCCTGGCAGACGTCCAACCACAGGGACCTTCACTGACCAAGGCCCCACAAGCTGTGTCTGTACCACCCTGCCTGGACCTCTTCCATTGTGCTTGCCACTCTGTGTACAGAAATCTGTTTGAATGTCTGTTTCTCTCCCCAGTTTGAAGCTCCTGGAAGACAGTCTATGTCCTGATCACTGTAGCAATAAATATTTCTTGATGAGTAAGTCAAAGTCTTCTCTAATGACTGCACCACTAAACACCGATGGCTCCTTCACTTTCCAGCTCTCCTCACTGACTTCATATTGTGCAGTCATTTCAAAGGCGCTGCCTTCAGATGTGGTCTCTCCAACCAGCTCCTGGAGGTGTAAAACCTCTGCCTTCTCTTGTTGTGCCTTTTCACAGGCCACCATGTACTGATATGCGTACTCAAAGGGCCATCCCAAGACCACGGAATGCAATGAGTGAACGGCATGCAGTAGGTAATTCCTGACTAATGGGGTCTTATTCCTTTCTCGGTTACCAGGATGACGAAGCAGTGACTCCGCCTGCTGCAGAAGGCTTTCCTCTGCTAAATGCCTCCCAGCATGTCTGCTAGAAATCTCCAGCCATCGGGAGCATCACCTCCTCACCCTTCCACAAGTTTCCACCGCTCCACGCAGACCTTGTCTTCACAGGAAGAAGATACTGAAGGAGATGAGGAGAGTTCAGTGGAAGAATTTTTATTTCTTCAAGAGTTAGAGAGCCCGGAGGAATACCAGTACCCGGAGGAGGAGGAAAATTATCTGAAAGGAAAGGAGTATCTGGATGAAAAGGAGTATCTGAAGGAGGAAAAGTATCTACAGAAGAAAGAGCTGCTGGAAGGAAAAATGTTTCTGTATGAAAAGTTTCTGGAAGAGGGTGAGTATCTGGGGCGAACGTCCCATACATGGTAGTTCTAGTGCATCACGATGTCCAGGAAAAAAGAACAGGCTTGAGATACAGCCAAAGCGTAAATGATCGACCCTACGCACCGCACTGGCAGACTCATGAATCATTTCTGACCAAGTTCTACTCACAACTTCAAGAGCTGCGCCCCCAAGCACTGAGCCTACGGAGCAGACAAGGAGACCTGATGAACGGGAAGCGCCTGTTCGTAAAAAACAAAATAAGACAAACAGAAAACACCCCCTAACTTGTATCTTTTCTTTTTCCTTGTTGCACAAGTAATACATGTGCATGGTAGATGTTTGAGAAACTGTATATTCATAAAAAGAAGAAAGCAAAAATCACTCCCATTCAGAGATGATAATCGCTTTTACACTTTGGTTATGTCCTCCCCAGACACTATATAGTGCTTGCAACCTGCCCTTTAAGGTATACTTATTTCTATATTTCTGTATTATAATTACATATAGATATTACATACTTATAGGAATATCATTTCATGCTTTCAATTTTCTACAAGTCATTTTAATGGCTGCATCCCATTGTATTATATTTTCAAACCGTAACATTTTAATTGATTTCCTATTACTGATCATTTATTGCTTCTGATTTTTTGGTTACTCTTTAAAACAGCACTTTGATAAACACCCTTAGAGCTAAATTTTATTCATGAGCTCTAATTATTTCCTAGCATACATTTCCACAATCTGTTACTAAGTCAGCAGAGACTAGTATGCTTCCCAGGGTGCCCGTTCAGCCCCTGGAAGGCATCGTCTTACCCTGCTGGAGGGTATTTAACTTTGCAGTGATTTCTCTCATCCTAGAGCTGACATTTTTCCAATACTGTTTCTGCAGTTGGCAACTTTTCCTTAAGCTGGGTTTTATTATTTGGCAGTGGGCTCCTTGTGCTGTGACTCCAAGTGGCTGATATGCATTTATTCCCAGGCCCACACAGTGTCTTCCCTCGATGTTATGACTGAATGGACATATCCAACCGGGAACGGAAAGTTAAAAATCCAGGTCATCTGCATCATCTTAATGTTGACCTAGAAAGAGAACTAACCTATTTTTTCTGGATCCCGTCCTGTTACCAACCGCAAGCATCTCAGGGAGCTTGGATTTTTAAATCCCAGTCTGACTGCACACCGCCTACGTCCTGAAAGCTGGGTGGCTTCGGCAGCCACACAGGTGCTTTACCTTTACCTCCTCTGCCTCAAATCAGGTGTATCATCCTACATTCCTACTGCCCTCCCAGAAGTTAGTACGTTGGAGAGCTCATTCCTCTGTTGCCGGGAAATTCTCTTTTCTGTGCGCCTCTACCACTGAGCTCCCTCTCAGAACCCTAATAACCCTGCTGTTCAAGTACCAAGTGTGATTCTAACACTGAAAACTAGCATTCAAGCCATTTCTTCTGCACAGTATGAATCAAGCATTCTTAACATGTGCCTGCTATGTGTCGGACCTTTGTAAATATATTACCCACTAGAATAGGACAAATACAGTGCTGTCAAGTGAATGGAACTGTGTATAAAGCACAAGCTTTGAAAATAAATGCCCTGCTAGCAAAAATTGGAGAGGCACTGAAAAACCTGTAGGGGAATACGAAAACGCCTTTGAAGGCACATGGAAGCGTGTCTTAGTCTACGAAAACCCAGGGTGCCAAGCCAGACTGTACAAAACAGATTAAGTTAAGAAGGGGTTTACAAGAGGACCTTAAATCTTCAAAAGAATTTACATCACGATTTCTTTATGTATAATTTCTCCCCAATACCTTTATGATGGAACTTTGTTTATCTCTTGTTTTGAACCTCAGAGCCTAACAAGAGTGCTTTCCTGACTCAGATCCTCAGTAAATGCAAACTGAATCAAATTCAGTTTCATTCATTTCACAAAGCCAGGCATATATATAGACACACACATGCACACACACACACCTTTTTTCTTGGTTTTTGTTTTTTGTTGTTGTTTTTTTAAATTTTTATTGGAGTAAAGTTGATTTACAACGTTGTGTTAGTTTCAGGTGTACCACAAAGTGAATCAGTCATACATACACATATGTCCACTCTTTTTTAGATTCTTTCCCCATATAGGCCATTACAGAGTATGAATTATGCATTATGAATTGATTATGAATTATGAATTATGAATTAATGATTATGAATTATGAATTAATCGGCGCCTATAAAATGAGCCCAAGAAATGACAAATGGGCTTCCATCTCGCATGCTGACGGATTAATTATTAGAGGTTAGTGGTGAAGCACTGCAATGAGAAGGACTTTGAGTCCTCGTTTGGGCTCAGCAGGAAAGTGTGCCACGATCCGCCAGTGATGTCTGCCACGGGATCAGGAGAGGAGAAAGGAGCATGCACGCTATTTCCTTGTCTATTTGGTGGCAGACATGAACCTGTCACAAAGAACACTTTTTTTTCTTCCTCTCTCAAGACCTTGACTGCATAGGTTTGAACACCAGCTCTCTCCCACTTATTAGTTGCATGAGCTTGGGCAAGTCACTTAACCTCTCTGTGTCTTAGTTTTCTTAGCTGTAAATTAGGAATAACAGTAGGTCTACCTTATAGGATGTTTGTGAGGATGAAAGGGGTTTAATTATGTAAAGCATTTTGAGCTATGCCAGGCATATAGCATTTTAAGACTATGTGTTAGCTATTATTGTTGTTATTATTATTATTATATTTTATTATTTCCTTACTATTGACTTGTGAAGGGTAAATTACATCCCCTGGCCACATTTTCCTCTTTTGTGAAATGGACAGAACAAAAACACAAGAGAAGATGCAATGAACTAGGGTGTGGGAGGAATCTAGGGTCCCCACCCAGCTACTCTGCAGCAAGGTCAGAGTCTCCCATTGCCCTGGACCAATCAGGGCACGTCAGATTAACACCCCTCACCCCGTCTCTTCTTTAAAAGAAGGGATGATCTTCCCCATGATTTGTGAGAAAACCCAATAAAATTAGATGAGCAGCTTGAATGTAAATGTGGCATCGACTGTCACTGAATAATCAATACCACATGGGACTGATCTCCCCGGATTGGAACTGGGCGGTTCCAGATCATCTCTGTGAAACATGGGTGTAAACCCTGTGGTGTCAGAGTCAGAAGACCCAGCACAAGGGTGGGCCTTTGACCTTGGGCATGTCAACTACCTGCTCCAAGTCTCCCTTTCCCCACGCAAAAAAATTCCTTGTGATTGTGCCAATTAAATGAAAGAACATTCTGGAAATGCTTTGAAAGCTCTCCCACCCCATACAACTGTCAGGTGTAAAAACGTTTTTCTGATCTCACAAGGTGCAGGAAGGAAGAAGTACGATCTACATTTCTGTCATGCTGTCACAGAACAGGAAACCACCCCACAATAAGGCCCCTTTTGTTTATTTAGAACCCAAGACCTTCCTAAAGCTGAATTCTGCTCTGTGGCAAATAAGGCCGTAGAGATGTCACAGTATATTCGTTCTGATTCGTAATGTTCTTACCTAATGGTATTTTGATGCATATACTCGGCTGGATTTGACTTTCTTTCCCCTTGCTAGCTCCTCTTCGGCGGCTCTGAATGCTATTTGGCCAAAATGCTATAATCTGGTCGCCATTTCCAGTTGAGAGGTGGTGCCCCGAGGACCATTTCCAAAGGGGGAACCTAGCAATTCTGTGTATTTAATAAGAAAGGTTTGGGATACACCGATAAGGCAGAGATGGGAGAGCCTGACAACCTGTCCAGCAGGAAAGTTCACAGATAGTGGCAGAGCTTCCCCATCAGGGTGCCATGAGTCGGCCACTACTGGGGGGAGATGCTGAGCCCCAAGACCAGTCGCCCCAGCCTCCACTCTGCTCCTGTACAAACAGTATCACTTTCTGTGTGTGTCTTGCCCTGAAGGTGGGGAGCACAGTCCAGTGGCATAGGGTGTACAGTGTATATTTCGCAATCTGTTTCTTTCAATTTTCCAGCCACTCTTTACCCCCTGCCCCCTTCACAGATGCGGATCCTGGAGTTTGAGAGAGGGTATGTGACTTCTCCAAGGTCATGGAAAATAATTAGAGAGGCCAAGACAGGCTCCCAAGCCTTCTCTTCTTTCTCTTCTAGTCACTTCTCTTTCTTTTCTCCTTTCTTCCCTCCTTTCACCCTTTGTTTCTGCTTTTTAATAAATTACATGCATATTTTAATTTGAGAAGAGTAACATAAAAAGAAGCAAAATCTACTTTTGTTCATTTTTTTAGTGGAAAATTTGAAAAGTAGAAAAATAACACCCAACCTACCAACATCCAAATATAAGTAAAGCTGATTCACATTTTATCATTTTTACTCTGTTCCTCCTGCCCTCGTTTTTTGCATGTTTGGTGGTTGTGGTCCTTGTTTTGTCCTGTTTTTACCACTTTAAATATGCTGTCTATAAAATAAGTCTGTATTTTACTTTTGTAACTCAGTATTGTCACTTCCATATTTGCCCGTATTGCTTAATTTTTGTAGACGTCATTTTAATAGCCAAGTAATATTCCTCGATAATAGTCTGTCTCATGGGTAAACTATGGATAAGTGTTGAACATTCAAGTTTCAAGTTCACATTTTCTGACCGCCATCTCTTCACTACTTCCACTGTGCCATTCTCTAGAATCTATTTTATGCCAACTGTACCTGAAATTCTTGATGTCCTATCATTCAAAGCCAACGGTCAGGTGATTAAATGACACAAATAGAGTCTTCACAAGCAACTCATGCAGCTCAGTATCAAAAAAACAAACAACCCAATCCAAAAATGGGCAGAAGACCTAAATAGACATTTCTCCAAAGAAGACATACAGATTGCCAACAAACACAGGAAAAATAATTTTTAAAACATTTATATCCTCTGAACCTCAGCCACCTCTCCTGTATAGATAGATGTCCTTCATCCTGTGACAGAGGGAGGCCTCTGTAATAACTCAAAAGATTAACAAAGCAAACCTAAATGTCCCAAATCCATGATTTCATGAAAATTAGCTTCTTGAGTTCTAATTTTATCAAATTTCAACCTCATAATTTCTAAAGGAAACCATTAAGAGAGACAATGCTAACGAAAAGCAAAAACAGAAAAATTCTGTAAATCAGGGCCTCTCCACCCCAATCCCAGCATCACATACCTAACAACAGATTTTTTAATAGAAAGATTCTTTTTTTTTTTCCAACATTGTCTTTCTGTTCTTTTTTCCAACAGAATTCAAGGCTCGTTCATCGCAAACCCCGCCTAGTCTTAAAGCAAGGTAAAAGTTTTTGATTTTTTTTTTCTGATAAGTCAGGTGGAAGTTCATGCTTAGGGATGATGCTTCAGGAGCCTTTGCAGTCCCAAAGGTGGGAAGTGGGGGTGAGAGTGGGGTGGGCCGCAGGGAGCAGGACCCCCGAGGAAGGCACAGTTCAGGCGGGGGTCTCCTAGAAGTCACACACAAAGGACCTCCCGATACAGCTCCCCTCTGCTGTTCAGCCACTCACAAGCTGAGGGACGAGTCCCAGGATCAGGGTCCTGGGCGCCCAGAACTACGGAGAGGAAAGGGCAGGGGACAGCTGAGTCTGGAGAGAAGGCTGAGCTGGGGAGAAATGGCCAAGGGCCCTGGCAGCGCTCGCAGTGAAGAGATGAGTGAACACCCACAAGGCAGTTGCCGTCTTCCTTGCTCAGGCATATTCCAAGCTCTAAGTAATCGCGCAGTGCGTGTTCATGAAACTCCCGCCACAGGGCTCGGCCCACGCTAGACGGTCACTGACACCGCTGTGGACAGAAGCCTCTGTGTGCTCAGCTCTGTGGAAACCCATGTGGGGCAGGGGGCACAAGGCCTCTGATTCACAGTCCTCGTCCCCTACATCTGCCCCAAAGGATGACTGGGGGAAGGCAGTCATTGACCTCCACCGGTGAAGTGGGTTGACGCTAGCTACAAAGGAAGCCCAAGGCCAGCTGGGTTACGCTGAGAAGCAGGAACGAAACCCCAGCTCTTCTGCGCAGGAAAGACACAGGCTACAATTTGAGGGCACGGTACTCTGCACGGGGCTCCCCTCCACCTGGTGAGGCCAGCTCCCCACTCCCGCCCTCTACCGGCCCCTCCGCTCCACGCTTCACGCTTCACCATGTATCTGCCAGGTCCAGCCCTACTAAGGCAATTCCTGAGAGGGAGTGCTTTCCCGAGGCCCCGGCACCTCAGCTACTGATACTCACAGAGGAGCAAGCGACGTGGCACTGAAGGGGCCTGATGGTGAAGTGACCCTCCGGAAGGCTGTGATGGAGAACAGGGACCCTGGAGCCAGGGATCCGCACCTGCCTGGGTGTGAATCGCAGCTGCTCCACCCAGTCAGCTGTGTGCCACAGGGCAGCCACTTACTCTTCTGCCTCAGTTTTCCCACCTGTAAAATGGGGACAGGAAGAGTTTCCGACTCCCGGGCTGTGGTGAGGATTAAATGTACTGACAGGGCGCACGTGGAGCAGAGGTTAGCACACGGGGCACGTGCGGTAAGGGCTGTGGATCGCTGGTATCCTTCGTTCTGCTCCCACGAGCCACCACGAGGAAAACTTAGCACGTGCAGGACAAGGAGCCTGATTCCTGGTCAGCTTTACTCCAAACACAAGCACCCGTCCAATCTTTTATTCGTATCGCAGCTGAGTTTGTTTCCTGTTCTTTCCCGGGGCCCTGCGGGGAGCCTGGGGCCTGACCTGGGTCTGTCCCTGAGCAATTCGGCTTGCCTCCCCCGAGTCCAGGTCTGGGCCTGGGCGTGCTCAGAGGGGCCCTGGATTTTCCTCACACAAGGCTGCTGAGAGACCAAACCCTCCACAAACCCCTTTGGGCAAGAAGGGTCCCACTCGTGTTTCTTTGCTAAGGCAGGGGGGATGGGAAGGGAGCAGACTCAGGTCAGGTGTTTCATGGGTCCCTTGTAAATGGGAAGGCGCCCTCTTCCACATGCGTCCCCAAGGTCCCCAGGCACATGCCAGGCCCCTTCCCCGCTCCGAAGCGGCTGCAGGAGCAGGCCTGGGATCTCGGGACAGGGGCTCGGGCTTGCAACACCTCCGCGTTGCCGACGGGGCAGGGAGGTGGTGTTTGGCCACGCAGGCCGGAGCCCCAGTCCTGCTTTCCGGGTGCTGAGGCCACAGCAGAGCTCTGGCAGGCACCCCAGAAGCCCTGCAACATCCCAGCCTGGGGCAGGCGTGGCAAGGAGGGTGCTGGGCAAGTGTACATGAGCATGGAAATGACCAGAGCGGCCCTGCATGACCTTAAGTATAATCCCTGTGTTTGTCAACAGCTTTGATTTGTCAAAGTCCATCCATGGGGACCTGCATTATCTCCTTGGGTCCCCGTGGGCACCTGCTGAGTGAGGTAGGACAGGCATTATCCCACCAGAAGGATAAGGAAACTGAGCCCCGGGGGGGGTCTCCTGATGTGGCCTTGAGGCCTGGAGCAGGGCAAGGATTTACACTTGCCTAAAAAGCTCCCCCTTCTCCACTAGTTCTTGAGCCCTGTGGTCACTTGACCTAAGACCAGAGCATCTCGCCACTTGCCCCCGGGGCCCCTTGCTAGTGGTACATCCTGAGAATACAGCTGCTCTGCCCCAGCCCGCAGGCTGGCACGGACCCTCCCCCGGGTCCCCTCGAAGTGGCACAGATCTGCCTGGCACTCCCAGCAACGCTGAAGGGAGAACAGCTTTCTGGCTAGAGCAAGTTACCTCCTCTTCCCTTCCTCAACTCTGCCCCCAGCCTCAGACTGCGGCCCCTCTGCCCCCCACCCCCGATCCCTGCATCAGGAAACACTGACCCCGACAGGGAACAGGCCCGTCTCATGAAGGGCCACTGAACTTCTCATTTCCCCTCTACGAACAACGACAGCCAACACTGCCCACTCTCGTTTTGTCCTCACCTGTGCGGACCTGGGGGAGGGGGTACAATTACCGAACAGGTGCGGAAACCGAGGCACAGGGAAGTTAGGTGGCTCACCCAAGGTTACCCCACTCTAGCGCAAGAGCCAACACTTCAGCTCGGACCGCCTGACACCAAAGTCTAGGTGCTTTCTGCCGCCACAGTCTCTGCCCACTGACAGGCCGGGCGTCTCCCCTCAGGCCTGTCTCTGCCAATTGGGCCAGTTTCCACGAGATGGCTTCAGGGCCAAGAGCCCCTCTCATCCGTCTGAATCACAGGTTCTTGCCCCAGTTAAAAGGCAGAGATTCCTGAGGAAGGACACGATGTAGGTCGGGGTGCTGGGTCACCCCTTTTGATCCTGAGCTCCCGAGTAGCAGGGCCTGAGCCTCACACCCAGCGCCCTTTCTCGAAGATGGTGGTGTGTGCAGTGGGCAGACTAGCGGGGACAGACGTCAGTGCTTGGTTTGAAGCGGCTGCTGATTTTTTCCGCTCTGCCTGAGGCCGCTCTGAGGCAAGAAGGACGACTGGAATGAGCAGGGTGGTGAGCCAGCAGGGACACAGAATGTTCTGGAAGGTTAGACTGTCTGGCACGGAGGCCTGGCCCATTGACTGGCCTTTGAAGGCACCCCCAGAGCCTGTCACTCTAAGTGAAGCTGCACTTGGCACCCAGAATGGCACACAGGCCTATTTTCCACGGTCCACAAGGTGGTCCCTTCCAACCAGTGACAGCCACCACCAGGGACAGGCCGAAGTCCGCGGGGACCGGGAAGCAGCCGCCGCCACCACAACCTCCCCACAGGCCACAGCTCTGGGTTCCTAACCCGGCCCCTGTCTGGAGGTGGGCCGACCCTTGCTCCCCTCTGCTGCTGGCGTCCCTCGGGTGACCACCTTCTTTGCTGTCCCTCCTCCCACCCCCTGAACCTGCCAGCAGCCAGCTTCTCCTCAGTGACACGATGCCATCTACATCCTTGGTGAAGCACGATGGAGAGTTCCTGGGCTTGCAGGACAAGAGCACACAGACGGAGTGGAGCTATGAAAGCCGGCAGGGTAAGGGACCCCACAGCCGGCATCCACCTTGCGGCCGGGCTCCTGGGGGCTTGGGGAGATGTGGCCTTGCGGGCGTTCCGTGGATGTGGAATATGGAGGCTGGAGTAGTGGCCATTGGGCTGATGATGCATATACTGCTTCCTGTGCCACCCTAACCCTGGGACCCCCTTCCTCATCCCAGACCCCCGTCAGAGAAAGAGCATCTGCAAAGTGCTAAGACAAACACCTTCTGAGATCTTCCCCTTGTCCCTTCATTAGTTTTCCTGTTCTTTTTTTTTTTTTTTTTTTTTTTTTTGCTGTACGCGGGCCTCTCACTGTTGCGGGCCTCTCCTGCTGCGGAGCACAGGCTCCAGACGCGCAGGCTCAGCGGCCATGGCTCACGGGCCCAGCGGCTCCGCGGCATGTGGGATCCTCCCGGGCCGGGACACGAACCCGCGTCCCCTGCATCGGCAGGCGGACTCTCAACCACTGCGCCACCAGGGAAGCCCGGTTTTCCTGTTCTTGTTCTATATGAACACAGGCCCTATTTCCCTCGGGGACACAGGCCATTTCCTTCCCAGATTACAGGCTGGTTCCCTGAGGAGAGAGGCCATCTCCGAACAATCACATGGTGAAGGGACTGGGACCCACCCAGACCCTCCATCTCGGCGTGCGGTCAAAGCCAGCCCTGGTTCAGAGCGAGCCAGGATCATCCGCAGGGGGAACTTCTGTGGCCACAACTAGGAGACACTCAAGAGACAGCTGGGCAAGACTGCACTGAGGACCTTAATCCTCTGCCCCACGAAGCCCAAAGGTTCCTCGCCCTAGGATCCTGGGGGTGCAACACTGAATGGCATTTCTCGCCATTATCAATAATTTAAACCCAGCCTGAGTGAGACGGACCCATCACAGATTCACACGTGCGTTTCACATCTGTAGTCATGGCAGCGGTACATTAGATTCCCGACCAGCACCTCGCTCCCCTGCCCCCATCCGTGCCTGCTACATTTTGTAGCTCAGATGTGGTTAAATGAAATCAAGAGTCAGAAACCCTACGAGGGAGAATGGAGCGGCAGAGGCAGGCCCACACGAGCCAGGAGTGCCATGGTGCCGGGGGCCAGCACGTGACGAGGAGTGTTTTACAGGCTAAATCGGTTCATGTGGGATTTTTATTAGTGTGTGTGCTCCGATGGAGCCCTGAAAACAGGAACCATTTCGGAGTCAGTAAGCATGACAGCTGGAAAAAATCGGAGCGTTTATCTCAATATTCAAAAGCAGGATCTCAGTCATTTACCGGGTAATCGCCTGAACGCGCCAATGCTAAGCTTGAAAGGATGTGGGAGAGGAGAAAGAGATAGGAGAAGCCTGGGGCGTGGGGAGGGAGTCACCAGAGCCTGTTCGTACCACTACGCGCCCACCTCCAGAGGGAGACCCTCCGGAAATCACCGCTTCATTTGCCGTGTTCGTTCATGATCCTTTTGGTCCCCAAGCTTCATTTCCAGAGCCAGTCACGTCTGGATCTAATTTAGGTTTTAAGCACTCTGCCTATTTGGTCTGTAGGAACATGTTTTGTAGCTAAGTCTTTTCCAGGACGGAGTTCCTTAAAGCCAACGTGTATTTAGTGTTTAGCAAAAGTCTAGTCACCCGCAGCAATACCTACTGATCAGATCCTGTGATGTTGGTGGCCTGGGCCAAAGGTGTGGACAGTGTTGGAGCAACTAAACCCAGGGTCAATGTCATACCCCAGGCTCCTGCAGAGACATGAGGGGATGGTGGCTACAGCAGAGATTGGAACACAAGGAGAAGTAAGCAACTCCCTAGAATTCGTGAAGGTTTTTCTTTTCCCTTCTGCCTATGGTTTACAATCAATCTTTTGGAGAGTGTTCATAATAATTGGGCAGAATTTGCTGGCAACAGGTAACTGGTTGTGTCTGGACAGTGGAATGGGGCAAAGAGGCTCATTAAGAGACTCCTCTGGAAGAGTGAACCGCTGTAAGAGGAGGTAACCGGGGTAGGGGTGCAAGGGGAATCCAGGAAGCGTGGAGCCCCAGGAAGGAGCTCAAAATCGAGGTAAGAGGAGGCAGAGGGCCCGTGCCACGAAGAAAAGCCAGTCCTTTCGCAGCTGGAGGACAGAACACTAAGGGTTCCCGAGCACGGTGGATGCAAAAGAGAATCTGCTTTTAGCCCAGGGCAGAAGCCACCCATCCACTTGTTGGAGAAACACAGTCAATCAAGGCAAAAGCAATTCAAAGTGCTGACTGAGGGCCCCCAGGAGTGAGCGGAGGTGAGAGTGTTAGCAGTGTTACTCCTCTGGGTCCAGGACTGTGCACCCCAGCACCCGGTGCCCATAAAGACGCAGATTCCCAGGCTTTCTTATCACCATCCCTGCCTCGGCCTTAATGAGATCCCAGAGGATTCCAGGCACAGGAGTGGTGGAGAACCAGAGAACCTCTAGGATAGAACAGATTTCATGGGTGCTAGTTTCCTATTTCTAAAGCATTTTTTATTACGGGACTATTCAATTCCAGTGCGCCAGAAACAGCATTTTACATGGACTCTACAAACAGCACTTTGAACCAAATATGGAGGTGTAACACCCAGATAAATAAATCCTTGAAACCTATTACTACAGAGAGTGGCAGGTCTGACATGGAAGGAAGGCTAAAGGCACCAGGAATGTCTCGTGGCTCGTGTGAGGAAGCAGGTGGAAGGCCAGAAAGACTAGTTATGGCCTCAGGTGTCCACCCAGCCAGGCACAGAGCAGGGTCATGAACAAAGTACACCAGAAATTCTAACACAGAGCATTATAACCCTGCTTGTAGGAATCCTCAAGACTTGGCGTCCTGCACACAGTAAGCGCCTGTAAATATTTGTTACATACTTGCGGAACTGCTGCTGAATCCTCAGCAGGCTCAAGATCAGCTATGGTGATGAGAAGGTAGATGATGAAGAGACAGTCTTGGTTAGAAAGGAGCTGTGGGGCTTCCCTGGTGGCGCAGTGGTTGAGAGTCCACCTGCCGATGCAGGGGACGCGGGTTCGTGCCCCGGTCCAGGAAGATCCCACATGCCGCGGAGCGGCTGGGACCGTGAGCCGTGGCCGCTGAGCCTGCGCGTCCGGAGGCTGTGCCCCACAACGGGAGAGGCCACAGCAGTGAGAGGCCCACATACCGCAAAAAAAAAAAAAAAAGTGCCAAGTAGTGTTTGCACAGAGTTCCTTTCAGTGGACTCGGATTTTGAAAGATCACATGCAGAGGTTAAAAAAGATACGATTGTTACCTACGATAAAAGTAGGAAAATGTCTCGAACTTTGAGAAAAGTGTCAGGAGAGCAGAAGTCCAGGGTAAATGTATTCTTACCAAAAAGTAATAATAATAATACTGCAGGCAGCAACAAAAGAAGGGGGGCCCTTTTCAAATATGATTCGGGCAAAAAGTAGATCAAGGCACACAGAGCCACTGTTTAGTGCCTGCTGAGGAACGAGTCAAAGAAAATCATGTTCTTCCATCGCTACTGAATTCTGACTTCTCTGTGAAAGAAGATGATCTTCAGATTGAAAAGGGTACAGCAAAGTTAGGCAAGAAATAGCAGACACCGGGAGCGCTTCCCTGGTGGCGCAGTGGTTGAGAATCCGCCTGCTAATGCAGGGGACACGGGTTCAAGCCCTGGTCTGGGAGGATCCCACATGCCACGGAGCACCTGGGCCCGTGAGCCACAAGTAATGAGCCTGCACGTCTGGAGCCTGTGCTCCGCAACAAGAGAGGCCGCGATAGTGAGAGGCCCGCGCACCGCGATGAAGAGTGGCCCCCACTCGCCGCAACTAGAGAAAGCCCTCACACAGAAACGAAGACCCAACACAGCAAAAATTAATTAATTAATTAATTAACTCCTACCCCCAACATCGAAAAAAAAAAAGAAATAGCAGACACCAAAGATTGGTGAGAAGATCAGAAAAGAATGGTAACTGCTGTGTCCTGACCGAGATAAAGTCTACCCCAGAATATCTACAGAGAGAGAAAAGTTTAATCATGTTTATGGTTTTTGAAGAACTGGGGAAATGAGTCTGTGACCAATCTGGGGCAAATAACTGAGAGCAAAATGACCACAAGGAACCAGCATAGGATCAATAAGAACAGATCAAGTAATACTGGCTTTTAGGTCACTTTTTGACAAGGTTATTAGATCAGGGAACCGTGGAATTTGGAGGCCCGAATTCCAAAACACATTTCTTTTTCAAAGCCTTCCTCATGTTCCTATGGACAACATAGACAAATACCAGGTAGATGCTAGTGCAAGACAATGGCATGATCGCTATTGAATAACCATCCAGAGATACTGTTTAAGGATCAGAGGCAACCCAATTTCCAGTCAGGAGCCACAGGGCTCTGTCCAGTCTGTATCCACAGACTCGGATACAGATGTAGGAGGAATATTTATATCTGTACATGAGTGGCAGCTGTTGGGTGATGCCAATAATGTGATCAGATTCTAAAAGTTCTTGACAGGCAGAAACATTGGATCAGGACTGGCTAGATACAACAGAATGGTAATTTAGATTAGACCCTGCTCTTACGCCCACAAAAACAGGATGGAGAAGGACAAGGGGGGAATGCCCTGTCTATTGTAGATGATTTACTCAACCACAGGCTCAATAAGTCAATGGTATGACTGGTGTGACTACCAGAATAGTAAATATAACCAAGAACAATTAAAAGGTTATGTAGAGGGAGACGGGTCCTGTTCTAGCCTGCACTGCAGAAGCAACCCTGGGGCCGCTGTTCACTTCGGGGGATCCCACACTCTATGAGGGTTAGAGGCAGACTGGCCAGGGCTCGAGGAGAGGGTGGTGTTAGGCCAACCTGGAGACCACATCGTACAAAGAACTGCTGAAGCAAATGAGGGCGTTAAGTCTGGAAGACACGTGACTCTGAGACAGGATAACTGCCTTCAACTACCTGATGATCTGACACACAAAACCAAGACCTGACCTCTCCATCTGCACGGAAGGGCTAGAACAGGGCCAGCTTGAGGAAAATTAGTTAAGAAATAGACGTGATTCCCAGCAGTCGGAGCCATTTATGGTAGGATGCGCGTCCTTCGAAGTTGGAGAGCTCCCTGGCTGTGGAGGGCTCGGGCTCAGCTGATGCACTGGCAGCACTGATCCTGCCCAGGTGGGGAGGCTTCTCATCACAGACCGAGCTCAGATCCTGCCGCTCCCATGAGAGGGGAGGGGGCAGCTCGCCTCTGCTTCCTTGCCATTAGGAATGGAGAGAGAGAGAGAGAGAGAGAGAGAGAGAGAGAGAGAGAGAGAGAGAGAGAGGGAGAGAGAGAGTGTGTGTGTGTGTGTGTGTGTGTGTGTGTGTGTGTGTGTGTGTGTGTGTGTGTGTGTGTGTGTGTGTGCGCATGCGCGCACCCACGCATGTGTTTGGGAGTAGGGAGAAGGACAGGTAGGGGTGAGGGAGCAAAAAGGAGCAGGGATCACAAAATTCTAGAAAATATAAAACATGGGTAACCAAGAACTTTACAAAAGTTCTCAAAAACCACAGTAGCCTCTCGTGGCATAACCCAGTGCATCTGTACTCGCCAGCCCTCATGCTTCCCCGCCAGCCCCCGTTATGCACCTCTCCGGGAGCTCTTGACAGCAGAACACCTGAGATGCCCACTTCCTACAGCGACAGGCAGACGCCATTATGAGTCTGCACGGCCTTGAGGCCACTTGGCTCTATGGTTCCTGCAGCTCTTCCTCCTACAGAAGGAGGAATATCCCTAAGGTCTCCCCTCAATCCCAGCCATCCTCTCTGTCCACCGAGGGCCCACATTTCCCAGTCACTGTTCACTGCAGCCCCAGAGTAAGTCAGCAAAGCTAAGAGGAGGAGGCTGGCAGAGGGAGCGTCCAGCAGACGCCAGCTGTGCCCTCCAGCCCATTTTCTCCTCTATGGATCAGCCTTGGGTGCCAAGAAAGAACCTCAGACCCTAAGCGTCCAACATGAACCCCCTGGAAAGCATAAGGTTGAAATTGTTAACGGCCACCCTCTTCTGTCTTTTAACAGTACCTTTAAAATCAAAATCTCAAACAGAGGAAGACTCAACAACGATGCTAACCCCCTTAAAGTCTGATTCACAAGGTATCATTTTAATTTTATAGTTCTACGATGATTTTAAATGACTCCCGGAGGGTACGAATCCATCTTTGAGACGGGAAGAAGCACAGAATTAGCACACCCTGAGCCAGAGAGAGTCCTCTTCTGACCATTGTAGATTACGGTAGCCTTCATTAAGGCCAGTGGCCGAGGCATTATTTCTAGAACGTGGTGTCAGGGGTCAAGGCTCAGGGAAGAAACTTGGCCAAAGGGTAAAATGCTTTTAATTTTGAATTAAAATTGAGTTTTGAAAGGGGAGGAAATAATATCTACCACTGGAGTTAGGAGGGGAGATAATGGATTATCCATACTCAGTTCATTCCGTGACATGTACTGTGCATCTACTGATATTTACTGTATACCTACTGTGTACTGGGCAGTAGTCTGTCCATCTTTATATGGACAAAGCCATCCTACCCTCTCAGAACTTAAACTCTAGTGGGAAAGATGAACTATGAACAGACGGAGGGGAATCAACGTGTGCTGGGCATAAGCTACAGGCCTCCAACCGCTGACCGTCATGGGAGCCTCTTACCCTACAATACGCAGTCTCCACCCTGGTCTCCCAGACATTTAAGGGTTAACAGTTCACCGAACCACATCCTATTCATCATTTTTCCTATTTGTTTTCAGCCTTTGTTCCCACTGAAGAACCGGAAAAGGCAGGAAATGGTGAGAGTCCCACATAACCTATCCAAAGATCCCTGCTCCCCGCAGAGCAGCCGGGGCCGGGGATAGCGCCCTGGGCGGGTGGGTGCCTTGCTGGTCCAGCCGGTGCCGAGTCCTAGAGAGGACCGAGGGACATGCTGGGCACACAGTCCCTGAACCTATATATGTTTCTCTGTCCTTAACTGTAAAAGGGAGCTAGAACAAGAAACAGAGAGAGGGTCTCGGGAGCGAGACAGAATGACTTGGGAACGGCCCAGAGGTCCATCTCTCTACTCAAGCTCTGTATAGGGACACCCACATTTAAAGAGGGTCCAGTCGGTCAGTTGCTAGGTTCCCTGAAGTCTGGTCAGCAGGGCTTGACTGGGATGCATGGGCCCCTCCAGACAGACTCATTCGATGGTAGCTTGATAGGGAATGAATTAGAGCCCCTCAGATGGTACCCTTAAAGCCTGATTAAATTTTTATTAAGGAGGGGATAGTTGAATTCTATGAAGGGGAAGGACAGGGGAGAAGCCTTTTGGCGGCAGAATCCCAACCTGCACACATCACTCCACAAAAGCCCTGCGATTAACCAGACCCATCCTATTAGAAACAACGTAGGGATGAGGACGTGCTTGCTGTCTGTCAGCATGGGGGCGGGGGAAGAGGGGAGAATCAGGGTTACCTACACAGGTGGCTTATCAAACTCCTCCCAACTCTAGACTATAAAATTTTCTTCATCTTATTTCATTTCCGGGGTGGGGGGCGGTTGGGGTAGAGCACTGCTGCTCGGACTTTAATGTGCAGAGCGATCACCCGGGCATCTTGTTAAAATGCAGATTCTGATTCCGTGGATCTAAGACTGCATTTCTCACAAGATCCTGGCAGCAGCTCGGGCCGCTGATCCATGAAGCACACTGAGTGGCTTCAGAACAGATTACAGATTTGTGCCCGTAGCAGCTGCCAGACCAGCCCATCGTTTATCCTTGATTTAAGGACAACAAGGAATTCAGTACGTGCAGGGTGGAGGAGGTGAAAACAGGACCGAGTTTCACCTGTGTGCTCTTTTCTCAGAGCCCGCCCAGGGCTAGTCGCCTACTGCTTGTCCCCTCCCTTTCCTCGTTTATAACGTGGGGATCTGCCCTGCAGGGCAAATACACCGGACTCAAACATCTACCCCAATTCAGGAAGTATGCTTCTGGCAAGAAAAAAACGTTACAGGAGAGCCACTGATCGGACGGGGGAGAATTTAGATTTGATCTTCACCAGTCCGGGACAGGCACACTCCACTTCAGGGAATGCTGTGTGCCCGGCGTCCACTGCGTTAGCGCCGGTCCCCCGAGCCACCCTGAAGATAAGCCTTATGGTCCCCATTACACAGATGAGGGGGCCAGGGTGCGAGGGGACTGAGGGACAAGCTGGGAGGGGTTCGAGTCCTGGGTAACAGGGCCGCCACTTAGGAACCTGGCCTGACACCTGCCCCCTCCCCCAGTCCCCCCATAAAGCAACTTCAGGGGAAGATAATGATCTCCCTAGAACAAAGGTAGAGGTTGACAGAAATCCCCAAAGGGAAAGTTAATTAGGAATAAAGCTCTCCCTGCTCATTCTGCCCCAGTTGCGGCTGTGTTCCTGCGGACTTACTGGGCGCCTCCTGACACGCAGACAGTGCTTGTTGATGTTAAGGTTAATGATTATGTGGGACCGAATGCCTCTGAACACTGCTGCTCTGTATTCATTCACTCCTGCCAACTCCCCTTCTTCCTTTGACAAACACCTACTTCTTTTTTTCCCTCGAATTAACTATCTATTATTCAATAAAGCTTACTAAAATACAGCACTCACAAATCATGGGGATTTGCTAAGCTATCAGGACCAGAGCCGGACTCCTCCATGTTGGGCCAGCACATCCTCAGAGACCCTTACAGAGAGGCTCTGCCACCCGCTCTCCCCAGACCCCTGTTCTACCAGTTCCTCCACTTCTCTCCAGTGACAACCAAACGGAGCTTCCCGAGGTTCTTGCCTGAATTCCCAAGGATTCTTGTGGGGTTATCCCAACAAGAAGTTTTAAAACCTCTCTAGGCCGCATCCCTGGCAGACAGCCTAGCGACACACAGTGTTTTGGAATGAGCGGAAAGGGCCCGATGCCTTTGCCAGTTGTGAGCACCCCAGCGGGGTGGTGAGTGCCTGGCGGGAAAGAACTGTGGGGGGACTCGCACCACACAGGGGCCACCGAAAGGAGGCAGGTTTCCACCAGGAACAAGCCAAGGCTGGGGTAGGAGGTCTGCAGGCAGAGAGGCCCCTGGGCCTGGTGTCAGTACAGGCAGACGCAGCTGAGTGGAGTTCTCCATCCCCCCAGGGGCCCAAAGGAGTCAGCGTTTTCATTATTGAACCAAAGTTGGGAAGAAGTGCAAAAATAACGTGTGTGTATGGAGATCACGAAGAATGCCCCTTCTCTGCCCCCCGAGGCCCAGCAGGGACACACGTCAGATAGAATCGGTCGGCCCAGTGCCAAGCCGGTGGATTTTCAGGGCTCTCGGGATGGCCCAGCGTGGAGGGGCTGATGTCATCCTGAAGCTGAGACAAAGGCCACCGTAATTTCCCCGGGGGCCCAATTACTGTGTGGGAGCCCTTCCCCCCAGCTCTGCCTCGGGAGCCACACCTTCCTGGGAGCAGGGACTCCAGGCCCAAGTTGTAATTATCAACTCCTCCATTCGGTCTGCACCCCGTCGACACGGGAGGTTTCCAGCCCTCTCCTGGCCCAGGGTCACCAGGCTGTGGCTGACCTTGAGAACAAAGGCATCTGCTATCTCTGAGAGATTTTTTTTTTTTTTTTTTTTTTTTTTTAGCTCACTGGCTTGGCGATTCATCTTTTAGGCTTTGATTAGCAATTACGAACCATGTGCAATTCTGGAAATGGGCAGTTTTTGACAAAACGGACGGGCGCTAGGGATATTTCTCAGGATTTCCAAGAGAAAAATCACACTCAGGATAGATCTCTCTCAGAATAAAATCTAAATTCCTTCCCATGGCCTACAAGGTCCTCGGTGAGCTGGCCCTGCCCCTTCCCATCTCCCTCCTCTCCGGGCATATTGTGCCTCTTCCAGTTTGTCAGATATGTCAACATGCTCCCACTCTCTCTCGCCTCAGGGCCTTTGCACCTCCTTTGCTCCCCGGCAGGGATGCTCTTCCCCAGCCATCTGCCTGCTCGCTCCCTTGCTTCATGCAGGACTCACTCAAATGTCACTTTGTCAGATGAATCTTCACTGGCCACCAGAAACACACACTCACTTTCTTAAGTCTGTCACTGAAACTGACCTTTTTATTCCGATTTTATTAATATCCCCAAGTCAAATTTTAAGTGATTTGATGAATTTAAAGTCTTATTGATGACATATGCATTTTTATCCAAAAGCGCAAGTGTAAATGCCATAAATCTATTTCTCTTTTTGTTTTTGTTTGTTTCTTGTTTTGGTTCCTTCTCCAAATGCCTCTCCTTTTGCTGTGCCTTCCAAAATTGAAAGCCGAGAACTCTGTCTCTAAAGAGAGCTTTTGCGATCGTACGTTAAGTGATGCCACTGGCACACTGGAAGCCGAAGACTCCGAAGCCAATGTAAGTTGGATAAAAACTGGAGCACACCTGGCTCTGAATGTCAGAGCAGAGTGGCCCAGGGCCAGCCGGACACTGCCTCTTGAGCCCTGGGATTCACAGCTTCACTACACTGTTAGCACAGCCGAAGTGAGCTTTTCTTAAAACAGCCTAAGTGTAAATGACACACATTAAACCAAAGAGGGTCAGAAGAAAGCCAAGTATGGTACCACAACGCCCTGCTTTCAGTAATATGAACAAAAAACCCTCAAGATTGATTCTGAAGGCAGCAAAGCTAAAAACAAATCATGTAAGCTACCTAGATACCTAGATATCAAGGCAAATCGTCCTTTGCAGAAACCCTATGTAAAAATGAAGTTGGGACTGCCCTGGTGGTGCAGTGGTTAAGAATCCGCCTGCCCGTGCAGGGGACATGGATTCGAGCCCTGGTCCCGGAAGATCCCACATGCCGTGGAGCAACTAAGCCCGTGAGCCACTACTACTGAGCCCACAGGCCACAACTACTGAGCCCGCATGCCTAGAGCCCGTGCTCCGCAACAAGAGAAGCCACCAAAATGAGAAGCCCACACACCGCAACTAGAGAAAGCCCACACGCAGCAGCAAAGACCCAACACAGCCAAAAAAAAATGACGTTGGATTCTGGAAAGGTGGACTAAATGTAATTTTCCCACTAAGTACAGCTTAAAACCCTATACATTATATATAAAACAAACACAAGAAGCTTCTAAAAGACGGAGAGAAGAAGGCAGACTGGCTAGGGACCTTGGGACCCAAGGAACGACATGGCGGTGAGTTTCCTGAGTTTTCTTTTTGCTTCATTTACCCCTGACTGGGTGCTGAAAAGACAGTGACCAGAAACCCCAAAAGCCCCAAGAAAAGCCTGCTGTCTTCAACTAAAGGACCAGGCCTGGGGCAGCCCAGCAGGGCAGAAACTTTGGACAACAGCGTCTGCAGTGCAGACACCGCAACAAAGAGCAGTGGAGCATCTCCCCCAAATCTGAGTCCTGCTCCCACACTCTTCAGAGGGGCACAGAACCAGCCCCGGAAGTTTAATAGCTGTCCTTTCCGAGTTGTATCCAATAACCAGAGACACCATGGGAAGTTCCAATTGTCTGAATAAGCCTTACATCTACAGCATGTTGCATTGTCTTTACTGCACAATATATATATATATATTTTTTTTTTGCAGTACGCGGGCCTCTCACTGTTGTGGCCTCTCTCGTTGCGGAGCACAGGCTCCGGACGCGCAGGCTCAGTGGCCATGGCTCACGGGCCCAGCCGCTCCGCAGCATGTGGGATCTTCCCAGACCAGGGCACGAACCGTGTCCCCTGCATCGGCAGGCGGACTCAACCACTGTGACACCAGGGAAGCCCTACTGCACAATATTTTGCCTGCCTGTACAGGCTTGTGGCTCTAATTTCCTGCGTCAACTTACCTCTGACACTTCCAATGCATGTTGATTCAGGTTATACATCCTTTCCCCTACAACTAACAAACTTTCTCAGGACTGTAGGTATTAACTACAATCACAAGAATGAAATCTTGTGTCCCTGGAACTCAAGATTAAGTAGATACATTTTTCTAAACTTATAAAAGAAAAGGGGGGGGAAAAACCCCTAGGCATTTATACAGTTTTTGCTTTTATTTTAATTGGAAAAATTCTCTGGTCTCAGTTCCTATTTAGCCCTAAATTCCTTACTTTCCACACATGCTCCTATACACATTATATGAATAAGAACTGCTTTTCAAATATTGAAATACCATGTCAAAGGGAGGAAAAAAGATTACTTGAACTTTGATTCACCGCACTGGATTTACTAAGACAGGAAAGTAAGCTCAGCCATTTTAGAAAGATTTTTCAGCAAGAGTTGAAATTGAAAGGAATTGTTTTAATTAGACACAAATTACTTGGAAACCTTCAGCGCGCCTGTCAATTGAGGTTCTGCTGTGTCTGGCGGAGCTGCAGCCACAGGCAGAGGGAACATCTCCCACGGAGCTGTGCAAGGTTCTGGATGAGACCAGACGCTGGGAGGGTTCCGTGCGACAGGCGGCCTGTGCAGGGGAGCCCTGGTCACAAGCACCACTCCTTGCCGCCTCAGGGGCTTTGCCATCTCAGGGGCTTTGCCATCTCAGGGGCTTTGCCCAGGTGACAAAGTAAGGCAAAGAGTTAGGGGGATACTTTCCCCCTTGCTGTCTGTACCACTCTGCTTCCAAGGATCGATGCTTAGGAGGATAATGAGGCAGCACCTGCGGCCCAGCTAGTGGCAATCTGCGGATAGGCAGCTGTCCAGCCGGGGAAGCACTGCTTCTCTAAGCAATGCCATAGGCGGCCGCTGCGGACACATGGGGCCAGCGAGCAGGACAGAAGGAATGGAGTCAACGCCACATGGCACCTGCAGCTGGGCAGGGGACACCACAAGCCCCTGGGAGAGGCGGCTGAGGCCCCTGGATTCGGATGTGGCTATCACCCTAGACTTTGGTTATTCTGACAATTCAACCTCTTGGCCGCTCCGAGTTCCCTATACATGTCTGAATTGTTTGTAGGATACACGCGTGCATCACACACCTGCTGCGCAAACGCTCTTGGTTGGAAAAACCAGAGACTCACCCAGGAGCAGTCACAGGGCATGGGAGAAGTCATCACTTGGGGGCCCAAGACCCCTACCGTGACCATGAGGATAGCTCTCCAGAGGCTGGGGAAGCAAACGGGATGAGCCTCCGAGGAGGGCACATGCGCTGGAGCGGGGTAGCACAGCCTGGTTGGGACGAGAACTTCGACCAGGCCCCGCCAGCGGGAACCATATCTTCCGGTGAACAAATCATGGAATCCAAAGGGCTGGTGAGAGACCACTGGCCTGGGCCAGCAGGCCATCACTCCACCTCAAGGGAGGGATGGTCAACAGTGAAGAACTTAGAGGCAGGGGTAGCCACACCAGAGCCTTCACCTCAGCCTGCCCTGAAGCACTGACTCATTCCCGTATGAAAAGATAAACTGAAGCCTATTAAAAATTTGAAGCGGGCTTCCCTGGTGGCGCAGTGGTTGAGAGTCCGCCTGCCGATGCAGGGGATGCGGGTTTGTGCCCCGGTCCGGTAAGATCCCACATGCCGCGGAGCGGCTGGGCCCGTGGGCCATGGCCGCTGAGCCTGCGCGTCCGGAGCCTATGTTCCGCAACGGGAGAGGCCAGAACAGTGAGAGGCCCATGTACCGCACAAAAAAAAAAATAAATAAAAAATGTGAAGAGTTTATTTGAGCCTGTGTGGATCCAAATCGGGCAGCACCAAACCGGAAGTGGTTAAGAGCCCTCCACCAACAGGAGCTGGGGAGAGACTTACAGGGAAAATGCAGAAGCAAAACAAGGAAGTTATTGATTGGCCGCAGCTTAAAGCCTGCTGCTTCTGATTGGTTGTCCTCGGGTTTTGATTTCCTAACCTTGAGGCATTTATGGCCTTAGGCTTTGGTTTGCTTACTTAGGGCACCGCGGCCTTACAGCCTCTTCAGTCTGATGGCCACCGTGTTTCATTAACTGAACACCAGCAATGCGGAAAGGAGCACGCAGAGGCTGGGAGTCACACAAGGCAGACCTGAGACGCCCCAGCTTTTCCCCAACCTAGAAAACCCAGCCAATCACAAGCTCCATTCTTGTATCTGCCCCAGGTCGCATGCAACTTCGGATCTGTGGTCTTCCACTTACGATAGAAGGCTTGTAAGTGAATGGCAGACTGCACATCATCAGATGCAGAACAACCACCATAACAACCTCGACCTGTAGGTGAGCAGGGCAACATGACAGACCCAGGGTTCTCCTGGACGGCAAGTCAAACGTCACCTTCGACCAAAAGGGATCCAAAAGAAGAAACTCTTGTGAGGACCCACCTATGGGTCAGTCCTGGTTAGCAGCATGGACTTGGGATAGAATGATCAAATTTACAAAAATAAAAAAGGAGCTTGCAATGTCATTACTTTGGAAGAATCTTTAAAGGTAGAATCATCCTCTACAAGAACGTGCTAGGTGCTACCCTGCTTTCCTGAAGACTGTTATCCTTCACAATGAATAAATAACCAACCACTGAGAGCTTGGCCATTCCTGGAACTCAAAAAGGCTGTTATGCTCTTAAGGCATGGAAGCACTTTTACGTTCTAGAGCCATCTCTACATTTGTCAGAAGAGGGTAATTTTATGCTCTCAAACGATTTCTTGGTATGCTACTATTTAAAAAGAATTCTTGAGGGAATTGGAGAATGAGAAGAGGGTGTGACCGTAATGGAAATAGTCTTTGGAACCAATCTTGCTAGCCACCCTACTGTTCCCACTGCTTTTCTTTTTCGAATAACATGTTGCAATCTCCTCTGGCAGCTTAGAGAGTCACAAAAGTGATCATTAACTAACTGTTAATTCCCATTTTCTGGCTACTTCATTCTGTGGTCCTTTTGCAGGTTGTGACCAGCTCCTATCAGTCAGTGTTCGGGACCATGCTCAGAGAAATGGCGGCTAGCAGTGAACTGGAGGAGGATATTAACATTCCCCTGACCCGTCATCTGGAGAGAGAGACCAGAAGGAAACTGGGAATTCTGTAAGTGACTGGAGAGATGGAGCTATCGGTCAGTAGGTGCAGGTAGGCCAGTGGTAGCAGCAGGGAAAGTGTAAATTGGGTCATCAGAGAATAGAGTAAGGCCAGGGTTGGACAGGTCCCCTGAGTCAAAGGGCAGGCACAAGCCATGCACAAGGACAAGGGTAAGATTAGGGGTCAAGGGGACAGGATGGTCCAGCTGCCTGCCAAAACTCAGGAGCAAAGAAGTCTATGAGCAGGGGATGTGCAGGATAGGATCAAAGATGGGCAGTGACAGATGCTGGAAATCCAGGGCAGGAAAAGTCTTGAAGGGACCGTGAATTGTACGCAAGTCTGGGAAGCAAGGTTCAGACCCCTGGGCCTTTGAAGTGAGGGGACAATGGAGGATCAAGTTCATGTTCCCTGAGGGGGAAAAGCCCTGAGCCTCACTGCCCTGGGATTCATGGCAAGAGCCCCTGTTGGGAATGGGGAATGATAAGTTTATTGCAGACTGCTGCTGGCACCCAATCTTTCTAGTTGGCATGACTCCAGGTCTCAAAATGTTCCAGAACCCTGTTTGTACATCCAGACTGGGGTACATGGAAGCCTGGACTTTCACTTATCCAGCTGTCAGAAACCTTGATGAACAAGGTACATGGTCAGACATCCAGGGGGTCTATAGCAGACTCCCCAGCAGTGGTTGAGGATGAGGCTGTGAGGATGGGGTGCCCTGCATAACCTCCTTGGTGAATGGAGACTCTCACAAAAATCAGGGAGAGACTGACTGCCAGCAACTTCTGCTCTGGGCTCAGTAGAGTCCTAGGGCCAGAGAACCCTAAGGCTTCTCTAGGAAAAGGGAAGGCAGAATACACAATGCAAAACACAAAGAACATCCAAGCTTTCACATCCTCATACAGCGGCAAAAAACAAATCCCAAATAACATCCCTGTAAGGTACCCTCTCTCATATGTTACATTTTCTCCCCTTCTTTCCCATTTAAGCCTATAACGGAGGCTCATTCTAATCTAATTGCACTCAATGAATATTTCATGAGCACCTCCTGTGTGCCGGTCTGTACAGTAGTGTGTAACCCAGTCTCTACCACTGAGGAGCTAGCTAGTAAGGATTCCACTAGCTTGCAAAGGTGGGCAAAGAGCTAAGGGAGGAAACTTCCCCAAAGGGCCCTGGATGCCTCTGGCTGGATCCCCTCACTGGAATTTAACTCTTGTATGCACAAGGCATCGTGCTCTCAGCCGGCCGGACAGGCTTCACCCCACCCCCTCCTCCGTCCTTACTCTTTCACAGGTGACGGTAGGCAAGGTAACTGCTTCAATTCCATTCAAAGTGCTTGCAAATAAATAACACTTGGTACAAATGGGCCATGAAGAGCTCATTCTCCAGTTCCGCAATTGCTCCTAAAGTACAAAGAGCAAACCTCTATTTTCCCCCAGACAAAAGAGTCCAGCCCTTTCCAGCAAAGGGTATGTGCTTCCTAAGGTTGCTTGGGGTTAAATTATTATGCTCTCTTCAAGGACTCTGAACTGAGAACTTAAAATCTGTCTTGTCAAAGGCCTTCCTCTCTGATCCAATTAAGCCTGGGAGGCTCACTCCTTCCGGCAGATTCCCTTCCAAAAGGGCTCTGATCTGAGAACCAGGAAAGGCAGCTGCCTCTGGAGACCACCCTTATTTGGAAGTAAAACAGTCCAAGCCACTTTAATGCCAGGATGACTCCCTTCGTCTATTGACATGAGAGGGGGGTTGAGGGCGTGATCATTTTGAAGAGCTGTGCCTTAATGTGGCTTTCATGATAAGTCATTTTTGAGTGAGTGTATTTGAAATTTTCCTACTAAATGCGAAGGGGTTTCAGGTGGCTCTGTCCGGTTCGCAGACAATGCTGTTTCTCTAAGCTATTTCCAAACAGCCTTCGCTGAAACAGGCACAAGCCGCAGGGAAAGCAAGCCGTACGAGCTTAACTCACAGAGCCAGCCGTGCATTTGGACCTCCCAGCCCTGGCCTCGCTCCCAGGAGGACCCCCACTGAATTCATTTTGAAAGGTCTGGGGGTCAGCTCAGGGGCCCAAGTTGAAGGCCAGTCAGAGGCCAGGAGGGACGCACAGCACGATGTGCTGGCCCTTAATTCCTGAGTACAGACTGGAAGAAAGCTGGGTCCGAAGGCAGAGCCTTCCAGCCCGCCCTCCACCTATGAAAAGGCTGAGCAGGCCCTAGCACGGTCTACGGTGCAGCATGACATGGAAACATGAATCCAGTCTCAGCTTCTAAAGATGAGTCACGTTCCTTTTAGGCTGAAGAAAAATTTTGGAAAATATAAGGAAACAATCCTCTGGATTATGAAGAAACGTGAAAGTAAGAACCCTCTCCCACCTTCCACCCCCGCTGCCCGGCTCTCCTGGGTGCGTCTCGCTGTCTCCCACCTTCTGCCGTGTCCAGAAATGCTTGTTTCCTCAGCCGAGCATCTACTGGGCTAATACGGTCTCAGCTGCTGGGGATAAAACACAGAGCAAGCCAGACAAAGGATAAACCTCGAGGGGTTCATCCTTTGATTGTGCTGGGGGTGAGAGGGAGGGCAGGAGGTGAAGACAGCCAAGAAATCAGGGAATTTGCACATAAAACGGTTGATGGTATGGTTGGAGGGGTATACTATGGGACCACACAAGAAGGGATCTGACCTAGATTTGCCTGGGGGGGGCGGTGTCCAAGAAGTCATTAACACAAAGTTTAAGAAAGAGCCCCTTTACCAGATACTGAAGGCATTTGAGGTCCAGCTGTTAAGTTGGGCCAATCATGGAGGTTGCCAGTTTTTTGGGTCTAATCAAAAAGCCTAAGAGCCTAAGCCATCAGGCTACTTAATTCAGAAACTCAAAACCACCACATGGAACATCTTTCAGACGACCAGATCCAACTAACGTAGAAATGGCAGCAACACCCACGGCAGACACACCTAATCAATCATGGTGCTTTTTCTTGCTGAGCCAGGACGCAGCCCCAGGTTCCCTCTCAAGGAAGAGCTCCTGTCCCCATACCAGTGTAGGCCCCTGACCTAACTCCTATGGAATAACTGCTGCGGGCCAGTTATCGGATTCAAATTAATCTTCAAAACCATATGAAGTTGGGTAAAGAAACTTAGGCTGAGAGAATAAGTGACTTCCCTGAGATCACCCAGCTACTGTGTGGGCATGAACCACACTCAGGCCCAAGACCCCTCAGGTCAGACCCAGGGCTCATCTCCATGACATGTTCAATGAGCAACAAAAGGCAAGCGTGTCTGGGGAAGTAAAGGGCCTTCTGAGCCTGAGTCTCGTGTCCCCATTGGAGTTAGAAGGCAGGCAGAAGAAGGAATGACCACCTTCAGTTTCTAGAGCGGGCAGGCCTACCTCCCACCAAGACTCACACAATGGGGTACCCCCCAAACAAGGAGGGGGTTTCAGATGTTCAACAGCCAGAAACACAACAAATGCCTGTTATTATTTCTGTTCCCTTTGGGCCAAAGACACCTGTGTCTTTCACTCCTTGGCAAGGCACACAGTAGGCACTCAATAAGTGTTTTTGAAATGGATGCAGGTATGCATGAGTTTTTCCTCCTTTTGGGAAATGAAGGCCTTTCAGGATACTCTACGTCACATGCCCCAGGTAGGACTTCTAACTGGAGAGTGAAATTCGACATGACCGGATTCCCCATTTGTGCCTCACCATCACCCCTCACCCCTGCCCCACTCCCTGCTCCTCTGAACACCTGAGGCCTACAAGGTTTGAGCTTTTTATGCAGAAAAGCAACACATTTCTAATTGATAAGAGGCATCCCCTCCGTGTTCAGGTTGTAGCCAGTCCCAAAGAAATCCCGCAGCCTCCTTTGAGATACAAACTCAGTTACTTCCAGGATCCAGACCACTATCTGACACCCCAGGCACACAGCCCCACGTCTCTGAACTCTCCGATTTCCAAGCCAAGGCTGGCATCGCAGGCACATGACCTGCAGGCACACAGGTCCTCACACTTAAGGCCCTGCGCTTGCTTTTAATGCTCTGCTGTCACTGTCTCGAAATCCTTAACAATTTTAGAACAAGGATCCCTGCATTTTCATTTTGCACGGAGACCCTCAGATTAGGTAGCCTCTCCTATTCAGAGACAGCTCGCCTGGTGAAAAGAAGACGATCACTACACAGCTCGTGTCATGAGCCATCAGAATCCACAGCTCCCCGTGTGGAGGGCACAGGTCTGTTGCCCTTCTATGGGGCAGCGGGCTCCGTGCCGCATCATTTCAGAGTAACCTGACGGGTCTCTGCAGGCAGCATGATCCCACTTTAAGAAAACTGAGGCTCAGAAAGGCAGCCTAAAGCCTCCCCGCTAATAGAGACAGAGCTGGATAAACGGCACAAACCAGAAACTCCATGATTTTAGCATTCTGACAGGAGAAAAACATAAGCACGTCCATGTCCTCTTTTATCATTACAGTTCAGAAATGCTTTATATTAATTTCTAATTGATACTCAGAAACAGCAGCTGGGCTCACATCTGCGTTTTCCCCGGACAAATCATTTCCACTCTGGAAGCAAGCACTGGAGGAGGACTCCTCGGAGGGAGACTGAGGTCCGCTTCCAAACTTCCCACAAAGGTCTTTTATTGACTCTGCCCCCGCCCACCTCTCTTTCACTTTCCTGAGGAAAAGCTCCCCCTGTGAGCTCTAATGAGCGGCCCCTTTAGTTCCTCAGGTGCACACAGGTGTGGTTCTCCTTCCCCACCCCCACCTCTCCATCCTCACTGACACCACCTCAGACATCCTCATCTCCCTAGTGTCCCTGACTCCTATCCTCTCCTTTCTCAGTCCTTTCCCCATATTGTTTCCAACAAAATCTTTTAAAAACTCTTCACTGGCCCTCCATTGCCTCCAGGAAAATCCCACATTCCCCATGTGGCTTAGAAGGCCCTCACTTTTTCCTCTCCAGACACACTGGCTTTTTGGTTATTCATCAGGGCCAGGCATCCCTGCCACAGGGCCTTTGGACCTGCTGTCCTCTGCCTAGAGCACTCTTCATTCCAATACCCTTGTAATTTGCTCCCTCACTTTATTCAGGTCTCTGCTTAAATGTTACTTTCTCAGAAACAGTTTCCTTGGTTACCCTTTACAAACCAGTGCACACGCTTGCACGTGCACACACACACACACACACACATCATTTTCCATCCTTCTCACCTGCTTAATGTTTCTTCAGGGCACTCCTAGCCACTGGCACGTAAAGTTTTTATCTGTTCACTTGTTTAACACCATCTCCCCTACTAGAACAGGCAGCAGGGAATGTGGCATCCCCGATACCTAGGACAGTTTCTGGCACATGAGTACACAACAGATATCTACTGAGTGAATAAAGGAATGCTCTAGCCCTGCCTGCCTCTCCTGAGTCGCCTGTCATCACTAAGCCGGTCCCAGACCAGCCTTCAACCATGTCATGCTTACACTAGGAATTCTGCCTGGCACACGAGAGAAAACTTCCACCAGGAGTGTCCTCGACCGCCAGGCCTGGATACGGTCCCTGTGAGCTCTCATGGTGGTAGATTACATACCAACTCTCTGTGTTGGTTCGCAACCTCGGGGTCCCCCGGGTGAAATTCGAAATTAGCCCCCGTAAGCAGAGGGCAAGGAGAGACCGAAGAAAGAGGCAGCCCGCTCCAGATTGGTAGGTGGCAGGTTTAATAAGCAAGAGCACTTAACATTCGACGCTTGTCTTGGACGGCGCAAGACTTGCAGATTTCCACCCCCGCCCACGAGAACCTTAAAGTTTAGATGGAGGCCTTACCTGGCTTCAGGCACGTATCCCTCCAGATGGGCTCAACAGCACACTGCTCGCAACGCTGCGTCCTTGAAAAGGGCTCGCACTGTGGGAACCGTGGGCAGAACGTACATTCCAAGGACGGGGAGGGGCTGGGGAGCCTTCCATTGCCCCGGCCAGCTCGCTGGTCGAGAGGCGGTCACGTTCTCTCCGAGACCTCCTCCAACACTGTGTTGGCCCCAGTGGTGGGACAACCAACCTCTCTTAACTGACCTCCCCCAAACCTAGTAGCCGAGGGAACCGAGCCCTCTTCCGGGGAAGAGCGTCCTGACTGATACCGACCGCGCCGGAAGCTCCTCCTACCACTGCGCCCCCTGGTGGTCGGACACCCACCAAGGGTCCCTGGGAGCGGGGATTGTTCCCCCCGGTGGTCCTTACGGGTTTACTCCCCAAATTCAATTGTTATAAAAATGGACCAAAATGAAGATAAAAAGAAACTTGCTGTTGCTGCGAAAACTAAGTGCAATGCTTTTAAGATGACTTAATAAGAAAATAGCTTTAAAAAAACTGCTTTGAACAAGATGTGGACCAAACATACACAGAAGATTGGGGCATATACAGAAATTTTTTTGAAGTCTACAATTCTGCACTCAGACTATGTAGAAATTGCCAAAACTGAAAGTTACAGATAATAAATTATGAATGGGGTTTAAGCAAAAATGACCACAGAGCCCTGCACTTAAAAATGATGTGTTGGGGCTTCCCTGGTGGCGCAGTGGTTGAGAGTCCGCCTGCTGATGCAGGGGACGCGGGTTCGTGCCCCGGTCTGGGAGGATCCCACATGCCGCGGAGCGGCTGGGCCCGTGAGCCATGGCCGCTGAGCCTGCCCGTCCGGAGCCTGTGCTCCGCAACGGGAGAGGCCACAGCAGTGAGAGGCCCGCGTAACGCAAAAAAAAAAAAAAAAAAAAATGATGTGTTAGTACATATTTCTGTTTTAAGTTAAAACAAGCATGTTTCCTTTCTTTTTAATGACTCCCCACTTTAGCCTATTTTTTCCCCATTAACAGAATCAGCAGCCACACTTGTTACTGGCATGTGGCTGGTGTGTCACCCCTCACATCCCCAAGCCTGGACCGGGTGGTCTTCACCGTGGTGTCTGGCATCTGGCACTAAGCTGGCACATCATAGGCCCCTGATAAATGTCTGCTGAATGAATGAATGAAAAAAATAAGAGAGCTTGGGGAAATATGGCCAATATCCCAAATCCTCAAGCTCTCTTTGGTGCCCTGAGAGAAACAGATCTAAGTTTTCTTTCTCTTTTCTACCAAAGACTTATCTAACCAAAGGGCTACGGAGACTACTTTCACATTCGATGCATGTAATCTACCACCACAAGATGAGTCTGAGAAAGTAGTCAAACAATCTCGTCGTCTCGTTCGCCGTAAGAAGACGTTAGAAATACACACAGACTGGATAAAGAGCAAGATTAAGGTAAGTGTGGCAGTTGGTGTTTGCACTTTGCACAGGGCTTTTTTTTTTTTTGGCCCAGGTAAGACACATACACACACCATCAGGGAGCTGTCAGGACCAATACACAACATGAATACAAACAAGAAAAATACGTCCCATGTATAGAGGCACTCCTGAGTGTATGGGTTATCACAGACTCACTAGGACTTGTACTAGGGGTTGTTGAGACTCTTCTCCTTGTAGGGCCTACGTTAAGCAATTGGGTGGGGTTGGGAGTAGAGGAAAGGAAACATATATTATAATATATAGGTCCCTCCCCTAACAAATTTAAAATCTATATCGAAAAAGCAATCACAGAGGGACTTCCCTGGTGGTGCAGTGGTTAAGAATCCGCCTGCTAATGCAGGGGTCACAGGTTCGAGCCCTGGTCCGGGAAGATCCCTCATGCCGCGGAGCAACTAAGCCTGTGCGCCTGTATGCCACAACTACTGAAGCCCATGTGCCTAGAGCCCCATTCCCCACTCTGTCCTGCCCTGGAGCTTTTGTTCCTGGAGCATCTGTCTCCCAACCAATTTTAAATGTCCTTCCTGCAGCCAGGGGGAAGGTCCTCCCCGAGATCTCTAAGCAAAGGATCCTGCCTAACCCACCATTCACGTAGGCTGCCCAAAAGGCCCATGAGGAGTGGGACATTTGGTTGTTTTTTGTTTTTACATAGGGGCAATAAATTCCAAGTAGTTTGCTGAGTCAGGTAGCACTGTTTATAAGTGTGTGCTGGTGTTCAGGCAAAATCCAGCCCAGCCAGCATCTCTGCAGCAGTCAGGGAGAGATCACAGACAGACAGGAGCCAGGGAGAGCTCAGGGGCAGACAGAGAGACAGCAGTAGGGAGAACTCACAGACAGACGGCAGCTGTCTCAGAGCTCAGGGTCCTGCCTATAAGGCACTGTTTCCCTCTAGTAGAACTGAAGGAAGGCCAGAGATGTAGTCTCTTCTCTATTAACTTTTAGCTCTTAACCTCATACTTTGTCCCCAAGCCAGTAGTGATGAGATTTGGGCTTTTAGATGTGCTATTTATGATATATTTCCCAGTGAGAGAAAATGTGACAACTCTACCTCTGTGTCAGAGATTTTTCTTTGCCCACGGTGTCCTTATCATTAGGAAAATGTCATTCCATGACAAGTGAATTTGACAAGAAGGAAGCATCTTGAGAAATTCCGGCTTTCAGGTGGCTTTTGAAAATAAGACCTAAAATATAAAATCCTCTCCCGTGAATATTATCTAGAAGCTTCTTACGAGCTATCGATAAGGAAGAAACCAACCATGGATATCCTTATAAAGCACTTTTTTTTAGGTTTAAAAAAAAAGAGAGAGAAAGCAGTGATTTGCAGAGTAAATGTGCCAGGTGGCTGGGAGCTTAATGGCTAGAGTCAGTGTGTTTCCATGGGGGTGGGGGGGAAGGGATGGGAGGCAGACTGTGGGAGTCTGGCTCCCCTCTCACTGGATAGGCTTGTGTAAGTCAGGTAGCCTCTCTTAAACATGGATTAATGACAGTGTCTCCTCCATTGGGTCACTGTGTCATGGAAGTAAAGTGCTGAGCGCAGTGCTGGGTAGGGACAAGAGTCAGTTCCAGGATCATCATCATCACCTCACAGAGAGATTCCTGGGCATTTAAAGGCCTCACCCTGCAGAGCCCATAGCAGCTCCTCAACCAGCTGCCCCTCTTTCTTTCATTGTCTCGGATTTTGGCATCCTGTTGTGAGCTCTCTTGAACAAAGGATTCTTCAACTGTTAAAATTAAGAGCTCGAAAACCACTGATGTGACATCTATTTAGAGTAACACGGGACACAAGATGACTTCAAAAGGCGTCCTGCTACAAACACCTGGGAAACTTAGACAAAATGTTAAAAGAATCCTTTGAAACGCAGAGTGTATAAGAAAGTGCGGGAGGTAATACGAGAAATAGAAACTGGAAAACGAGAAGAGTGAGAGCGAGAAGAGTGTGGGTGAGGTGGGTGTGTCCTGGTGGAGGGGAGGGGTGGGAAGCAGAAGAACTGTCCTGATACCCAAGGGCTTGGGTTTTAATGCCTGATGGGGACAGGAGGGAGTTGGAGGACAGGCATCCTTCTCAAGCACAAGTGAAACAGCTACAATAAGTGATGACACACTCGGCCACAAAACAAGTCACAGAAAACACTAAAGAGCTGATGCCATATAGACTCTGCTCTCTTAACCCGGTGGATTTTAATTGGTAATAATAACATAGCCAAAAGCAACTGGTACATGTGCAAATTTTAAAACACTCTTGTAAATAACCTGTGTGTCAAAGAGGAAATCATATCGAAAATTTGAAAGGAGTCAGAATGAAATAAAAGGTAAGTATCTACACTTGGAAGAAAGAGCTAAAACAGTATTTTGAGAGAAATGTTATAGCTTTAAATGCTTATATTAAAGAAGAGGAGGAAGAGGATTGTGAAGAAGAAGAAGAAAGATGGAAATCGACGAGCTCAATGTTCAATTCAAGGAATTAGAAGAAAAATAGACTAATATAGAAGACCCACAGAAAGAAGACGTGTGTAGAAAATAATGATAGGAACAGAAATTGATACACTAGAAAGCAAAGAAATAGAATAAGCAAACCAAAAGGCTGGCTCTTTAAAAAGACTAGTAAAACAGGCAAATCTCCAGGCAACGTTGATCCAGAAAAACAAAAAAGAAAAGGTATAAATACTATAAAGAATGAAGACAGGGCTTCCCTGGTGGCGCAGTGGTTGAAAGTCTGCCTGCCGATGCAGGGGACACGGGTTCGAGCCCTGGTCCGGGAAGATCCCACATGCTGCGGAGCAACTAAGCCCCTGCGCTACAGCTACTGAGCCTGCGCTCTAGAGCCCGCGAGCCACAACTACTGAAGCCCGTGCGCCTGGAGCCCATGCTCTGCAACAAGAGAAGCCGCCTTAGTGAGAAGCCTGCGCACCACAACGAAGAGTAGCCCCCGCTCACCGCAACTAGAGAAAGCCTACACGCAGCAACAAAGACCCAACACAGCCAAAAATAAATAATGAATAAATAAATTTTAAAAAATAAAATAAAATCTGCACACACACGTGCACAGAGCAATCCATCTCAGCCTGCTTGTCACATAGACAGGTAAACCCACCTGGAATCCCCAGCAAGTTGGTGGTGGTTATGGGTGGGGGAGTGATGGGTGGGTGGCACATGGGAATCAGAGAGTAAGTAGACTGATCTCAAGCCTTCTAGTGACAACACCATGCTCTGATTAGGGACAATCAGCCCCTGCGAACTTTTCACAGGCTTGTCTCTTCTTCCTAGGTACATCAAGGTGATGCAAAAATCATTCTCTACCCCAGTGAGATTGTCTTCCAAATTCTCTTTCCTGATGGATCAGGCCAGATATAGTATCCACTGGAGCACAGGGACACATATGATGTCTGAAAAGTCTGTGATTCGGGGCCGGGGCATGGGTTTTACTGGGGTCTGCGTCCTCCGCAGGGCTCTGCTCTCTCCAGGGGACCCCAAGGGACTACTTGTGCCTTAACCATCTCCCAGTTATCCATCAGGACACCTGGCTATGCTCATCCTCAGTATAAAAGAGGGAAAGTTCACATACATCATTCTGGAAGACAGTGAAAATATGTGTGTCCAGGCCCTTATCAACAACTCTGGCCATGCCACCTTCTATGATGAAAATGGAAACATCTGGTAAGCTTGGGTCATGAGTCTTAAACACCCCTCCCCGAGAAGAAGCAGTGTGATTAAGGTTTTGATTCCCAGTCTGCACAGCTGTCCTCTCTCTGGGTAAGCCTCTCTTTCTGTCTCTCATTCACTTATGAATTCATTCATCCGACTCACACATGGGGAGATGGGTATCATGATGGGCCAGTAAGACAGGTCCCTGACCTCAGATGACACACTATCCTTTTTGCACCATTGCTTCCCCGCCAGGAAATAGCAATCACGGACCCAGTAAGGTGGGACCCTTTTGGTTTCAGCTCTCTATATCATTTAAGAATCAAACTTCATGAGAATTACCTTAGAAAGACCCAGTGACCCTCTGTTCCAGGTGCCTCTAAGAGGAGGGTATGGTGAGTGCTTTGGAGGGGCGTGTATTGTATTTTAAAAACATAACTTCTAAATATTTCATTGTAACTAACTTAGTTGTTATGTTCCCATTTCTGGTAATGGTGGGAAACCTCATCTTACCAATTCGAGGTAATTCAGTCACTTCAGAATTTTTCTCCACCTCTTTGGTTTAAGAACTCTGTCTTTTCAGGATTTCTCCCTTGCCTTCTGCTCTAATTGGTCATGGAGTGGGAAATGCATATTGTCTTGAACCAACTTTATACTTCTTGATAGTCAAGGCCAAAATTTTTTTAATTCCAAAAAAAGATTTTCATTCTCCAGGCCTTGGTTTTTAAGAATATTTTCTCTGCTATGAGGTTTTTCAACACCATTTCCTAGTTGACTACTTTGTTCTCAGGGGTATCTGCCCTTCCTGGAGGGCACTTTGTATAGAAATTGATGTCTGAAATACTACAAAGCTACAGTAATCAAAACAGTGTGGTATTGGCACAAAAACAGACATATGGATCAATGGAACAGAATAGAGAGCCCAGAAATAAACCCACGCACCTATGGTCAATTAATCTTCAACAAAGGAGGCAAGAATATACAATGGAGAAAAGACAGTCTCTTCAGCAAGTGGTGTTGGGAAAGCTGGACAGCCTCATGTAAATCAATGAAGTTAGAACACACCTTCACACCATACACAAAAATAAACTCAAAATGGCTTAAAGACCTATATATAAGACATGACACCACAAAACTCCTAGAAGAGAACATAGGCAAAACATTCTCTGACATAAATCATAGCAATATTTTCTTAGATCAGCCTCCCAAGGCAAAAGAAATAAAAGCCAAAATAAACAAATGGGACCTAATCAAACTTATAAGCCTTTGCACAGCAAAGGAAACCATCAACAAAACGAAATGACAGCCTACAGACTGGGAGAAAATACCTGCAAATGATGCAACCGACAAGGGCTTAATATCTAAAATATACAAACAGCTCATACAACTCAATATCAAAAAAATAAACAACCCAATCAAAAGAAGAAGACTTAAATAGACATTTCTGTAAAGAAGACATGCAGATGGCCAATAGGCACATGAAAAGATGCTCAACATCACTAATTATTAGAGAAATGCAAATCAAAACTACAATGAGGTACCACCTCACACCAGTCAGAATGGCCATCATTAAAAAATCTACAAACAGTAAATGCTGGAGAGGGTGTGGAGAAAAGGGAACCCTCTTGCACTGTTGGTGGGAATGTACACTGGTGCAGCCACTATGGAGAACAGTATGGAGGTTCCTTAAGAAACTAAAAATAGAGCTACCATATGAGTCAGCAATCCTGCTCCTGGGCATATACCCTGAGAAAACCATAATTCAAAAAGAAATATATAGCCCAATGTTCATAGCAGCACTGTTTACAATAGCCAAGACATGGAAGCAAACCAAGTGCCCATCAACAGATGAACAGATAAAGAAGATGTGTCATATTTACACAATGGAATATTACTCAGACATAGAAAAGAATGAAATAATTCCATCTGCAGCAACATGGATGGACCTAGAGATTATCATACCAAGTGAAGTAAGTCAGAGAAAGACAAATATTATATCACTTGTATATGGAATCTAAAAAATAATACAAATGAATTTATTTACAAGACAGAAACAGACAAAAAAAAAACAAACTTATGGTTACCGAAGGTGAAAGGGTAGGGGGAGGGACAAATTAGGAGTACTGTATTAACAGATACACACTACTATATATAAAATAGATAAACAACAAGGATTTACTGTATAGCCCAAGGAACTATATTCAATATCTTGTAATAACCTATAATGGAAAAGAATCTGAAAAAATATATATAAAACGGAATCACTTTGCTATACACCTGAAACTAACACAATATTGTAAATCAACTCTACGTCAATGAAAAAAAAATTTTTAAAGAAGGGAATTGATGTCTAAAAGGGGGAAGAAAGTACTGGATACAAGAAGCATCTGGGAGTGGGGACCAGAAACTCAGTCAATTATCTCCAATAGCATCTGCTACATACAGTAGGGCCTCTTCTCCCTAACGACACTTAAATTTTATGGCCACAAGAGACCTAGGGAAAATCTACTTTCACATTCTTGTTGAGGAAACTTAGGGACAGAGAAAATAATGAGTCGTTCGCCCCAAGCCATACATAAAATCACAGGTGAGCAGTTTTATGGAATTTTGACCCAGCCTGAAGTAAAGCATTCTTTTAAATGATCAAATAAAGTTTGCAAGACAAACAACATCTTATCCCAGCGCATCAAAACCCAAGGGGAACGATGGTGCTCAGAGCTGGGGAATGGCTGCCCCCGCCTCGAGATTCTGATTCTGTAGGTCTGGGGCGGGGCCTGGAGATCTGCATTCTTTAAAAGCTTCCCAGGGGATTGTAGGGGTTGGCTGGTGCTGGAGCCCAGGCCGGTGTGCCCACCCGTCTCCCAGGGCTGTGGCACCCACTCGGGGCTGTAAGATAAAGACAGGGGACTCCGAGGCAATACATCCCGTCCCCTCCAGGGGGCGGCTGCTGTGTGACACCACAGACCGTTCCTGGGACTCCAGGACAGCCTCAACTCCATGAGGAAATGGGCCCAGAGGTCCTGTCCTGGGGGAGATCAGTGACCAGTGGTTCAACCTCTCTTCCTCTGGGCAGCCCAGCTTCCAGGCCCAGGCACTCGCCTCGTGGTCCCCTCCTGGCCCAGGAGCCCCTAACTTCTCACCTCCCGTCTCTTTCCTTGGGACCTGCAGACCTCTTGCCTTGGAAGTTTTTCGGAGTTTGTGTCGACCCCTTCACAGCTCCTGATTCTCCAGAGTGGGAGACATACCTCCCTTTCTAACCCTGGACTCCTCCCTCACGGGGAAACTGGGCCGCTTACAACCAAGAGGCTGTGGGATGTTGAAAGAGAATCGGTTCTGCTCAGAGTGCGCCCCGAAAATCTTAGCAAGGGGCCCGGGCAGCATCCTGCCCCCAGGGCCACAGGCCAGGGTCCGGGCCCCCGAGGGCCTCCGCTCTCACCCGCCGCCCATCAGGGGCCCCCATGGCAGGAGAGCCTCCACAGACGTGTCACTGTTGCTTTTTCTTGCCCTTCCTTCTTGCTGCTGGCCGGGCAGACTGAGTGGGAGAAGAGAAGCGCTCCCACTCCGACTACCCCGACAGGGCTCGGCCGCTCTGCGCACAGGCCGGGAGGCCCCAGGCGGCTGCCCCGCGCTCAGCTGTAAGCAGTTCATTGCCAAGGCTTTCTTACTGCCTCTCCCAAGGGCAGCTGCATCTTCTCTCTCTGGGTCAAGCTCTCATCTCATTTGACTTCAACCAAAGTGGCTCCACGGATGGCATTTCAGGCATCAGAGACCTGGATGGGAGAGGGACTGTTCCTGTGTAAAGCCTCACACCCATCACACCTGAAAGTTCACACCACGGGTCAGAGCGCCCCAAGCTGCTTCCGCCCGCAGGGGTGGTGGCACCCGAGAAGACTGCTCCCACCGCAGAGGGACTCAGCCCCTGACGGACTTCACGGTCAGAACTGCAGGCCCCTCGTCACTGGGAGAGAGATCCTGTGGCAAAGGCCCTCCAAGCCATTTGGGAACATTCAGCTGCTGCGCCAGGGCCCCGCCGACCCTCATCACTGCGGGGAATCCCACCTCTCTCCTGGTCCAGCCCCGCCTCCATTCCTCCTTCGCATCACAGGCCCTGGGAAGGATGGAGCACCAAGCTGATTGGAGGACTGAATACTTCTCGGGTCATTTTTTGATCCCATCTCCTCAGGGAAGCCAGAAGGCGTGGCTGAAGTTTGCCAGCTGTGTGGAAACTAAGCTTCACCTCCACCCTCCAGACCCACGCTTGAGGAACCGCAGACCAGGCCTCCCTCCAGAGCTCAGGGTCCCACACAGCAAGGCCCCAGACCTGCCCAAACTCGGGGTCCCTGGTGGTGGGTCCCGCCAGCTCCACAGTTTGGGTCTTTACATCCCCTGAGAAGAAGCCTTCAATTTCACACCATTCCTGGGTGTTCTAGACGCCAATTTCTTGAGGGAGGCTTAGCCCAGAACCGGATACCTCCAGGCTGAGACAGATCCTAACCCTGGGAAATGGGGAGGGCCTCGTGCAAAAATTCTGATGGGAGCCATTTAAAGGGTTAGAAGCTAGCGGGGATCCGCTCCCCTGCAGAGTGAAAGAAGACTCCTGTTTGCCCTCTCCATCAATGATAATAAGGAGATCCTAATGTTCAACGACTTACTGCTTTGTACAGGCACTTAATCCTCACAAATACCCTATGAGTAAAGCACTGTTATTATCTGCATTTTACTGAGGCACAGAGAGGTTAAGTAACTGGCCCAAGGTCACACAGCTTGCAAATGGCAGAGCCAAGCTATGAACCTAGAAATTCTGGCTCCAGAGCCCAGGTTTTTAATACATTACATGCATCACAGCCTCTTGTCAAGGTAAAGAGGGATGTGGTTGGACAGGCTGGGCCCCATGGTGAAGGGACTTAATAATTTGCACTCGGCTCGATGGGCAGTGGGAAGCAACAGGAGGACCTAGCGCTGGGGAGTGACCAGAAGAAGTTCTCCTTATTGGAAGTGAACAAGGCAGCCGTTAGCAGGCCTGAGCCGGCCTCTCCCTCCCAGCGTCCTACAAGGCCCCTGAACACCCCAGACGAGGCCTGACAGGTGGTCTGAGTAATCCGGGCTCCCCCAAACCCTACCTTCTCCTGACTAACCCAGGTCCCAGATTCTCTTCCCTTCTGCATTTGACTCCCGAGAGAAGTTGCTACCCATCAGCACCAATTCTCAAGACGGCCCCGGTGGGATTCAAAAAGCAGAAGCCAGGGCAGAGGGCTATGGTGGGCTTGAAATGCCAGGAAGGGACGGCTCAAAGGAGAGCAGGGCCTGGGCTGAAAGAGGGAGGAGCCCACCACCCCTCGCTCACCCACAGCTGTTTCCGCGGGCGCCAGGCGCAGTGCGGGGCAGGGGCCACCCGGGAGCCAGACAGAGGTGGACCCTTCCCTCCAGACCACAAGTTACATTTCCATTTTAGTGGGACGGACGGATGATAAGCAAACCCAGTCGATTCTCATTATTCGAGATAGTTCTGTTCTATAAGGTCTGCAGAACATGAACTAGCAAACCCTGAACCATTGCTCCCAGGGGAAAGATGCAAATGCACACATTCCACATAGAGTCACAAACACGCACAGAGCACTGAAGGATTTGAGTTGCCTGATGTGCACATTCCCAGCTGCTTTGCCTTCTTAATTCAGCTCTTGACGAGGGAACCAGAGGATGGAGCCAGGAGGAGCAGGGCACGTGGCACCAGCAGCTTCAGTTCTGGGGCCGCCGGCTGGAATCTACCAGGATGGGTTGTTTCTAGTATGTACGGTTATCTATGTGATATATACACACACCTATTTCCCCAGGGAGCAGTGGTTCAGTATTCGCTAACTCTGTGTTTGAGGCAACTTTACAGAACCCAACTACACCAAATAAAGGGAATCAATGTGTATTAGTAAATCATAGGAAGGAAATTAACAAAGAGATGGAGATAGTCATATCGGGACTCAGGGGGCTTCAGGAAGGGCCTCTCTGAGGAGGTGACATTTAAGCCGGGGCTTACAGCATAAGCAGGAGGGAACCACGCCAAGCAGGGTGGGGAGACCTCTCCAGGCAGAGGGAACAGCACGGCAAAGCCATGAGGAGTTCGAGAGCACGTGTGACCCGGGAACCAAAAGGAGCAATTGGGTGTGAGGGGCCAGGAGCACCAGAGGAGGCTGAACATGGACAGGCCAGGGCCAAAGGGCTGCACCTAGATGGGTTCACCTCCTTGTTGGCATTTCTCCCACCTGCCAAGGCCCCACGTTGGGGGGAAAGAGCACGGGTGGGAGGGGAGGAAGGAGGGGCAGGCTTGCACCCCTGGGAGAGGCTGTGCCCTCGCCCCCAGGGCCCAGTGCTGTGGCTGCCTGATGCCTTCTTGGTCTAGGTTGAACCTGAGCCCAAACCTGGGATACTACTTCACCAGAGACAAGTACCAGAAGGCCTGGAACTGGTGGGATCTGAACCTCCACATCCATGCACCCCCCATCCAGCCCATCTCCTTGAAAATCAACCAGTACATCAAGGTACAAATAAGGAGCCAGGATAAGATCATCTTCCGCTTCATCCACAAGCAGCAGCACATTTGCTTAAACCTAGGCACCAAGTACAAGGTAAGGTCTCAACTCCCCACGTCTCCTGCCAGGTGGGGAACTACCTGCACGCAGGCCACTGCTGGCTTGAACTGGTCCATGCCCAGGCCTCCAGGCCATGTTTTTCAACACTCCAATCCCTAGGGAAACGAGGCCCCCTTCCCTGACCTGATGCTTGACCATATACAAAGCAATCATTTAACTTCCGAACACTTATCACTTAACATAAGATTCGGAGCTGAGGAAACTGACATTCGCATCCCAGCAAGACCCAGACACGCTCCAAGGGAGCTCCAGATGGATGTGGGGCCCGTAGGCAGACACCGTGAGGGCCTCACTCTCCTGCTGTGCTAGGGAAGCCAAGGGGAGAAGCTGGACGCCCCCAGGAGGGCACAGCCTTTGGAAGGCAGGTCACACCAGGGCCCAGCAGCTGGCCACCCTTTGGTTTGGGGTCAGGTTGGGATGTGGCCACGGGCACAGGCCAAGTGAGTGTCTTGGGGAAGCAGCAGCAAGGTTGCTGGTGGTAGGGCTGGGTTCACAGATTGGCCCTGGAGAGTGACGTTTCCAGGGAAGGCTCGGTCATGGCCACAGGGTCCTAATCCTGACGCGGGGGGAGCTTGGCGCCCAGGTAGCATTAATCCTCACGAGCCGCCTGTGAATTCCCACAGTACATTACCCCGGCGGTGCTGAGCGAAATGAAGAAGGAAGCAGTCCTGGAGATGGAATTCAGTTCAACGGCTCAGAAGATCCAGATCCTTCTAGGGAAAATGAGGACGATCCTGAGTACACTGACCACCTCTGATTTGGAATGCTTCATACAGGGCAGCAAGATCTTGCCAACAAGACGATATGAGTCGGAGGAGGAACTCTCATCTTCCAAGCCGGGGCAGTCACCAAATTGTGCTGCTTCGGCATGTGCTGAACGTTCCCGGGAGGTGGAGGTGTCCAAAGCCCCGAGGAAACCCCCAAAGCCCTAGTTCATATCTTGTGGGAGCTGGTTTGTAATTTGGGACCTATCACAGCTCCTTGATTTGGAGAAAAAAAAAAAAAAGTTTTTCAGGGGCTGAGAGGGGCTGACAGAGTCTGTGGCTGGGCACAGAAGAGACTTAATCATGCGCCCTGCCAGCATTAGAAGCAAATTGTTTCAGCAGACAATACACGTCAACACCTGTCCTGCTTGCTTCTACTGATCACATGAATGCAGATGTTCTTTTGTGACTTTCCCATGCTTGGGTTGACTCAGGACACAGACTACCTCAAAGCCTAGCTCTGCCCACTGTTGGCTGTGTGACCTTGGGCAAGTAGCTCTCTGCCTCAGTTTTCTCATCTGTAAAATGGGTCTAGAAATAGTAGCTTCACAAACACCCCCGCCAAGACAGAGGGACGCCCAGTCAGCAAAGCAGCACCAGCCTGCAGCCAGTCCCCCACACCAGGAGCCCAAAAGGACCCACACTTAAACTCTCTTCAATAGCTGGGCCCCTTTTGGTCACTGGTTACAGTCACCAACTCAAATAGGTAAAGCAAAATGGGAAACGTGTAATCTGGATGGAAGATGCAATGGGTCTCAGAAAGGACTGGCACGTGGGAGGGCCCCGGGAGCCAGGAGGACTTTCGTTCTCAGCTCTGCGACACCGGTCTTGTTCCAAAGACATGTTTTTATTTTTTTATTTTTTATTTTTTTGCGGTACGCGGGCCTCTCACTGCTGTGGCCTCTCCCGTTGCGGAGCACAGGCTCTGGACGCGCAGGCTCAGCGGCCATGGCTCACGGGCCCAGCCGCTCCGCGGCATGTGGGATCTCCCCGGACCGGGGCACGAACCCGCGTCCCCTGCATCGGCAGGCGGACTCCCAACCACTGCGCCACCAGGGAAGCCCAAAGACGTGTTTTCTATGCATCTCAGTTCACATGGCTTTGTCTCCTGGTCTTTCTCAAAAGATCCCACTGGTCTCTATTGGCCTGGCTTGATCAGGAGGCCACACTTGGTGTGATCCACTGTGGTAAGGGAGGGTGGGGTTATGTCTTAGGCTCCTAGTCGATGTCAAGCATGGAGAGGGGCAGTAGTTTCTAGAAAAGGGGCACTCAGGAGCTGGGCAATCCCCGATAGCGTGCCTTTTATATGTCCCTGGGATACTGCAAACTTCCCAGGATGGCCTCAACTACAGCCTGAACCAAGAGTACAGGAAACACCTCCTTCCCAGCTCAGCCTAGCAATTAGCCAGCTGATCCCAGCTGTGAACAGACAGCCCAGCCCCACCTTCGCGGCCCCGCTCTCCAGCCGATCCCACACTGCGCTCACCAAAGTCTCGTCCTCACCCCAAATCCCGACAACTGCGTGCCTGGGGTGGGGCCAGGGTGGTCAGGCTGGCAGTAGTGGGGTGCTGCATGGTCACTTTCCCAGTGTGACTATCACACCTTGTTGGCAAGTAGCATCATCAGCTAAGACAACAGGTACTTTGTTGCCAGGTAGTGACCGCTGGGGAGCAGACCGTCACAGGCCACACAGTGCTTGGGTTGACTCAGGACACAGCCATTCTAGGGACCTTGTTAGTTTACACCTCCGCTGGCGTGGGCAGAGGTCCCTTCTCTTACCAGGCCCTGGAGACAAGAAGCTCCGCAGTCGCGTCTCGCAGCAAACAAATCCTCCCGAGCCTGCGTGCATCTCAGAGCCCCGACGCTCCTCCCACGTGTGCCTGGGAAGCAGACAGCCCTGGTGGGGGTCTTGGTGCCACCACCCGCCAGCTGTGCGACCTTGGCCACGGCAGTGAGCCCCTCTAGGACTCCGTTTCCTCCTCTGGAACAGGAGGGCAACCACCAACACACCTTGCAGAGTTAGAATGAAAGCAGGTGGCGTCAGTGAAGCGCTCAGCGTGGCGCTGCACAGGTGTGGGCACTTTATCATCCGTCAGTGCCTCTCCCTGGTCTTTCTCCTTCCACAAAACCTGAAGACATGACTCACCCCATTAACACAGAGACTGTCAGCAGGTGGCCTCGCAGAGGCATTGTGCTCGGTCAGCTCCCTGTTTTAAATATTCTATTGCCAACGTCTGTAGAGACACAGTATTTCACGTCGGTTTTAGGCATTTCCAGCCTCTCTTGTAGCTGCTGCTCTGTTCGAGTCTTATCACCGGCCGGACACAATTACCCAGCACCCAGGGACTATTTCATAAGGAAAAGGGAGTTACCTCACAGATTGTGAAGGAAGTAGCGAAAGTAGCCAGATGACCGGGAACTATAAAAATCTGGCCCCCACCCTCTGTATTAGTTTGCTAGAGCTGCTGTAACAAAAAGGACCACACACTGGGTGGCTTACACAACAAAAATGTATCATCTCACAGTTCTGGAAGCCCTAAGTCCAAGATCAAGAGCGTGGGAAGGATGTGGCCCAGGCCCGTCTCCCAGCTTCTAGTAGTTCCTTTGTCTTTGGCAGTTTTCACATGGTGCTCTCCCTGTGTGCACATCCCTGTATCAAACTTCCCCTTTTTATATGAACACCAGTCATACTGGATGAGGGGCCCACCCAACTCCAGTATCTTAACCAATTGCACCTGCAACAAGCTGGTTCACAAGACGCTTCCTGCTTGGATACCAGGAAAACTCACTAGAGAGCAAGTACCACCAGACACCCCCCAACACACATACGGCTGCAGCGCAGTGTAGGAAGCAAAACCGACACCAGAAACGGAAAGAGACGCCCTTCCCCTGTGCCTTGCAGCGTGGCGCCAGCACCCTACCGAGCCTAACTTTGCACCAGCTGGCAATGGAGAAATGTTCTCAGGGTCCAGCTCCAGAATCTCAAAGCAGGGCCCAAAAGGGTGGATTTGGAGCTGAGGGGCACTATAAACCTGCATCTGTAATGCTTCCTGTTCTCCTTCCTCTGGTCCTCCTGCTTCTGGTCTGTCCCCTGCACTCCCATTTCCTTCCATTAAAGCCCTTTTCTGCTCAAGTTCGACATGATGCCTTCTGTTGCTTACACTCAAGGACCCTGAGAGATACAAAGGATGAGTAGTAAGGAGACAAGTGTGGGCAGATAGATATGCAGGAGCCTGAACAGCCCGTGTGCATCAGGAGGTGAAAGTTTTAGCAAAGGGGAAGGAGAGTGGTAATAAGACTAGGTTCCTGGGGACTTCCCTGGTGGTCCAGAGGCCAAGACTCCACACTCCCAATGCAGGGGGCCTGGGTTCGATCCCTAGTCAGGGCACTAGATCCCATATGCTGCAACTAAGAGTTCACATGCTGCAACTAAAGATCCCGCGCACGGCAACAAAGATCCCACGTGCCGCAACTAAGACCTGATACAGCCAAATAAATAAATAAATACTAAAAAAAAAAAAAAGACCAGGTTCTTGTAGTAAAGACACTCCAATATTCCCAGCAAGGAATATTGAAAACGAAGGCCTTGACACAGGGCAATGGCATCGGAAATAGCAGAGGGGAGGAAATAGAGGCGGGCAGGAGGGGGTAGAGAACAGGCAGGACTTGGTAGGAATGGGATGGGGAAGGGAAGGCTGTGTGACTTGGGCCCAAGTGGATTCTTTCAACAGATACTGAGCATCTACCTCAGGCACTGTTCTAGGCACTAGGTATACAGCTGTAAACACAGCAAAGCCCCTCCCCCGGGTAGCTTACAATCCAGACTGGGGGAGTCAGAAAAAATAAAAACAAGTAGGGACTTCCCTGGTGGCCAAGTGGCTAAGACTCTTCGCTCCCAATGCAGGGGGCCCGGGTTCGATCCCTGGTCAGGGAACCAAGAGTTTGCATGCTGCAACTAAGACCCGGCGCAGCCAAAAAAAAAAAAAAAACCAAGTAAGTAAAAGACATCATTTGTTGGTATGAACACAACTAAGCCCGGTGAGGGGATAGCAAGTGCTAGAAATTGGGGGTTGCTGTATACATCACAGGGTTCTGCAACCTTGCCACCATCCACATTTTGGAGTGGATAATTATGTGTAGTGGGAGGCTAGCCTGTGCATATTTGGCAGTTCTAGTTGCTTCTACCAACTAGAAGCCAGTAATACCCCACACACACCAGTCATGACAACCAAAAATGTCTACAGGCGTTGCCAAACGCACCCTTGGTGGCAGGGGGCAGGGGTCATCCCTTGTTGAGAACTACTGTTGCAGATCACATTTGGGTTGTTTTGTTGTTTTATGGCCCAGCATCTATCTGTCTTGGCAAATGTTCCACGTACTTGAAAAGAATGCCTTCTGCAGACTCTGGTCCATTCTATAAGGAGTCCACACATTATTTTTAAAAAAAAAAAAGTCATTGCCATGAAAACAAGCAAACAAAAACTTTACGAATTGTCTAAATTAAAAGAGACTAAAGAGATGGAACAATCAAGTTAACACGTATGAACCTGGAAAAGAAAAAGCTATGAAACATTTTGGGGAACAATCGAGGAAAGTGGAATATGGGCTACACAGTAGATATTACTGATTTTTTTTTTCTTTGAGGTGTGATAACGGTCTTAGGGTTACTGTTTGGAGCTGGATGCTGAAGTATTTAGGGGTAAAATGTCATGATGCCTGCAACTTACTTCAAACAGTTCAGCAAATGAGTGTGTGTCTAAGCAATGATAATTAAAACGCACCTGACTGGGAATTCCCTGGTGGTCCAGTGGTTAGGACTCGGTTTTACTGCCGGGGCCCAGGTTCAATTCCTGGTAGGGGAACTAAGATCCTGCAAGCCGTGTGGCACAGCCAATCAATCAATCAATCAATCAATAAACTCACCTGATTAATAAAAGTGTAAAAGAGCCCAATCCTGTAAGAAAAGTTATTTTAGAACATACATAGAAAAAAATCTGGAAGCTATATGCCAAACATTTAACAGCAGTTTACCTTTCAAGGTTCATTTATGGAAGACTTTCACATTTTATGTTGAAATGCAAACACTACAGAAATGTCTAATAGTGAACATATTTTGATAACCAGGAAAAATGTTTTTAAACCCCCCCCCCAATACGCATTTATTGGATGACTATTTAATGGATGCCATTATACCAAGTTTCCAGCAGCTGTCTCCTTTCTATGGGGGTTGGGTGCTGAGGAAGAGCAGACAGACAAGCTAGTGGAGGAACCACCACCAGAAGAAAAGCACGCCAGAAAGGAATCGATGAAGTTCCTCTTTTCTGAGAAGTAACCTTCTCTCCACCAACACACCCCCAGTTCCTTTAATAAATGGACTCTTTGTTTTTTTTGGGTTTTTTGTTTTTTGGGTTTTTTTGTGGTATGCGGGCCTCCCACTGTTGTGGCCTCTCCCGTTGTGGAGCACAGGCTCCGGACGTGCAGGCCCAGCGGCCATGGCTCACGGGCCCAGCCGCTCCACGGCATGTGGGATCTTCCTGGACCAGGGCATGAACCCGTGTCCCCTGCATCAGCAGGGGGACTCCCAACCACTGCGCCACGAGGGAAGCCCTAAATGGACCCTTTTTAAAAACTAAGGTTGACTATTCTTTCTTCCTTGTAAGGTAACAGCAGAAGAGAATTTAAAGATATGGGGTTGTGGAAATACAAATTTGTTTTTAGTGTGACTTCAATAATACTAAATTTCAGCACAACTATTTGTGCTGATAGTACTCAGGAAACTGGCAGTTTTGCAAATAAAGAAAAATTATCTGTCACCTAATGAAGCATTAAGATGCTTCAAAATGTCTTTCCACAATAATCATCTTGCCAAAAGAATCCACACAGTACAAGTAAAACCGGGGAAATCGGAATAACGTTGGTGGAGGGTAACACTGTCAACATCCTGCTTGTGACACGTGTTATTGTTCTGCAAGATGACACCATTGGGAGAAATCAGGTAAAGGTACACAGGATCGCTCTGTATTATTTCTCACAACTGCATGTGAATCTACAAGTTATCTTTAATTTCAATTTAAAAAATTTTTTAAAGAATCCACACACATAACAGACCAATGGGGACAAAAAGTAGGAAGCAAAAATCTTTATTTTTTAAAAAATTCACATTTATTAAAAACAGCAAATTCTAGCCAAATAATATAAAGCATTTTAAATTAATTATCTGAAAGTATGTACACTCTGTATAAGTAAACACTTGAAACTGTACAGATTTAAACAGTCATTTAGCAAACAAGTTGGATCACTATCACCTACTCAGCACTTTTGTAAGGTGTTCGTTTCAGAAATAAAAGACTCAAAACACAAGAACGAGTGCTATCAAATACTTTTATCCTTAAGAACACGCTCTGCTCTGTACATCAAATTAAATCAGTCAAGTATTGTACGATAATCGTGCCCTCATTTCTCTGGAAAGGCTATTTAAAAATCAAATGTACATATAATATACAAAACTGGATTGTACAGTTTATTTCATTAAACACATATTTAAAATAGTAAGTGGAAGTAAATATAATCTTCCTAATTCATTCATTTCCTGTTGAAGAGTGAACATGGACCCTCTTTACCTTCTACCTTCCCAAAATAGAGAGTATGAAGCTCTATCGAGCAACATCCATCACCAAGTTAAACTGAGCTGAAAACAAGTGACCTGTTTAAAATGACAGACATCAGGATATGCAACCTATCTACACATGGCGGAAGTCTGCTTGAAGCGGATGAGAAATGCTACAGTCTCACAGAATGAGGTCTGCTGGCTACATTCCAGAACCCTTGTGAGCATTCTATCGCTAAACTAGTGTCTGAATAACTCAAAATTCATTGTGAACCAAAGAGCAGGTTACATTTACTATATATAACATCAGAGGCAAAACCAATCCAATCAGGAAACGTATTTGTAGGAAAACTCAGAGATGTGCATAATTTTTTTGATGATCGCTGCTATCGTGTGGTTGATGTTAAGGGATGGGTGGTCTTCGTCATCCTCGTCTCCGAGTGAAATGTATCCTGCTGTCGCAGGGTACAGATCCACAAGGCAGGCTCGCAGCACAGCCACCATGAAGGTACAGGACGTGAAAATGTTCACCTTTCAAAGAACCACGGAAACGGAAGGCAGTGTGCAGAAAGCTGGTAACCCTAACCTTCGTGCACAAGATACACTATTCATCAGGCTTCCTCTCCTCCTTTATGTGCCAGACGGAAGACGCCAAAATTGGTACTTCCCCCTCACGGACACTGCCTACTGTACCATGAAGATTCTCATGAAAGATACAGCACGTTATCTACCATGAGGACGCTGCAGCTACCGGCCTACTTTTGAACACTCTGCACCTAAGCAATTCATGCAGTACAGATCCAGGGACCTTACACCTTGAAACTACCTCACATCAAACACACAGAAAGATAACACGCTGAATTCCCAGGAAAGCAGAACATGTTCTCAGAAGCACCCAATCTATCCCAAACTAAATTTCAAAGTGACGGGAGAAACATTACATTAAATAGGGTGTGGAAATAACATTTCTGGAAATAAAAAAATAGTCACTGTGGAATGCTCAGTGGTTAAAAGTGCAGTGTTTCACGCTTCAACAAACCTTTCTCTTAGAAGCTTTCTAATTAGCTGTATTTCTGTAAAGTTCTTTGCACTATTTATTGTAATCTATTTTCATTGCACATTTTTCTTAAGAACCATTTCACTGCGTGCCCACCATAGCTTCCTCTTAAAACCTTACACTGCTTGTGACCATTTAAATGAGGCAGTAATCAGCGCTCATAGATTATAGCTTATCTTTGGCATTTTGATGTTTTCAAAAGAGAAACACAAATCACGTCACACTTTGCTTCCACTTCATTCTGCGGTCAGCCCTGAGCAGCCCTGTGGTTCTCGGGAAGCCCCTCGCACAATTCCCCGGTGTCCTGCAGGCCGTGGGACTTGGCAGCCGGCTCCTGCCGGACCGGCCATTTACGCACACAGCCCGACAGGCCTGGTTATTTAGAAACTGACAGTAGGAGGTTCAGCTGAAAAGCAAAGAGAAAGGCCTTGTTAGTTCTGCTGTGGAATACCATACTCAAGGTAAGTTGTTTAGATCCTCAAAAAAGAATGAGAGGAAATGTCTGATTTTTAAGAGACCAGTAAACATGGCTGTAAGGTATAAACTGGACCTGCGGTGCTGATTCCAGAAGCAGCCCCGGGCGCTGTGCATTGTCAGGGCCTGTGGGGAGGTATCGCCGAACCTGGGCCCTCAAAATTCATTAAGAATCCAATCAGGAAGACAGAAAAGAACTACATACCAACACTAACGAGAGACAGAAATGGCTCTAAATAACCGACTTCACCGGCCTCTATGCAGAGTGCGTTTCGCGGAGAGTTGTAAGTAAGCTGAACTCTCTTGACTCTTAACTGCACAAGAATAGGCACGGCAGGTGAGCTTCACCTCATATGCTAACCCGGACCAGGAGCCCCCTGTCCCCTCTGTAAAGGAGCGCGAGACCCAGAGCCAGCCCGGGGAAAACCAGAGAAATCGCCACTGCGACAGGAGGGGCTGGAAGCATGTTCTCTGCAAATCTGTCACCCTGGCCTGGAGAGACTTGCGGCTAGATGAGCCTGGCAGTGCGCCCTTCTATACAGTAGGGTTTTGGTAATCAAAATAATCACCCCCTAATCTCGTCTATAAATGTGTACTTCCAGTGAGAGGGACACAAAATCACCTCTGTGTTTTTCCTGCCAAAAATACAAAACCTGAATCTAATCATGAGGAAACAGACAACACCAAACACTCTACAAAATAACTGGCCCGACAAGGTCAAGAAAGCCCAAAAAGGCTGTGGAACTGCTCCAGGTTTAAAGAAACTAAAGGGATGTGACACCTGAAAGCAACACTTGGACTGGATCCTGGACTGGGGAAAATAATTTGAATATGGATGGAGGATTAGGTAATAGTATCAATGTTACATTTCCTGTTTTGATCATTGTGCAGCGTGTAGGGTAAGAGAATTCCTTGTTCTGGTTCCTACTCTATGAGCCTGTGGCCAAGTGACTCAGTCAGCAGTCAGTATTATCAGCTGTTGTTACTAACTAGAAAATGTTAACGGTTCTGAAAGAGGAACAAGGAACAGTGAGCATGATGGTCTCTATTAGTGCTTTTCTTTTCTTTTTTTTTTTAATTTTATTTCTGGCTGCCCTGGGTCTTCGTTGCTGTACACGGGCTTTCTCTAGTTGCAGCCAGTGGGGGCTACTCTTCGTTGCGGTGCCCGGGCTTCTCATTGCGGTGGCTTCTCTTGTTGCAGAGCACAGGCTCTAGCCACGTGGGCTTCAGCAGCTGTGGCACGCGGGCTCAGTAGTTGTGGCTCTCGGGCTCCAGAGCGCAGGCTCAGTAGTTGTAGCGCACGGGCTTAGTTGCTCTGCGGCATGTGGGATCTTCCCGGACCAGGGCTCGAACCCGTGTCCCCCGCATTGGCAGGCGGATTCTTAACCACTGCACCACCAGGGAAGTCCCTCTATTAGTGTTTTTCAAACTCTCGGCTGCAAGCCATTGGTAGATCATGAAAATAATTTAGTGGTTCATCAACAGGAGAAAGAAGAAAAGCAAAGCAACTGAGCTGCACATAGTGTGTGTGATTATTATAAAACTTCTAAGTTACAGACACACGTACACACGCTAAACCACATATCTCACTGGCAGGAGTCAAGTGGGAGTCCAGTAACTCTGCATGTTCTCAGCCAGACCCCTGCCTCTCCTCCATCAGAGCTGCTCTCCTCACACCTTTATCCATGTTTACGTCACCCACCACAAGAAGCCCAGGCCTCCCAAGTCATTCCTCTACTACCTCAAAGCTCTTTTCCCACCTCATGGCCCACCTCTCTGAAGTCCTGAAGCCCTGCCCCCCAGCCCTTTGCCAGGACAAGCTTCCCCTGCAGCCTTCTCCAGTGATGGGTGTTTCTCATCCACATGCCTGGAACCACTGGGCCTGGAGGTGGGATCAGAGTCCCCTCTGTTCCTCACTGTCATTTCCAGACCATTCTCCTTCCCTCTCCCAGCACCTCACCCCAGCTTTGGTTTTCATCTTTTCAGACCATGCCACGCTTCACTCCTCCATCTACGACCCCTCCGCCATCACCCAGCCCTGCACTTCCTGCAGATCTCAGAGCGCTATCACCCTTTCCTAAAACTACTCCCGTAGGACTTCTTGGTGGTTTCAGCATCCAGATAGCTCACCCTTCCAGGCTTAGCCTCAGCTCCTCTCCTCCAATGGCCTCATCTTCTACCAACCATGTCAGCTACTCAGGCCGTGGGCACATCCCAGCCCCATCACTACCTCTAACTGCAACCCCTCCGCAGTCCCATCGTCAAGCAGGTCACTCTTTGATCGCCACAACCCATCTTCCCAGCTCAGCTTCCCTCTCACATTCCAACGCCAATGACCGTCTGACTCGACCAGGACCTGGAAACCACGGTTCCTCCCCACTCCCTTCCCTCAGCTCCCTCGCTTGAGTTCCACGGCAATCACTACAGCCACTCCCTTCTTTAACTCTCCCGCCCTCACCCGCCCCTGCCTTGTCCCTCCTGGCAAAAGCACAGCCCTGACAAAACCCTCCAGCAACTCCACGGCTACACTCATGCAACTGACGAGGACTGGAGGAAAAAAAACATGAGACAACTATGCTGAATGCTTTTTCTTGGATTCATAACTGGCCACTGAACTCAACCGAACCTTCCTGCGGAATCTTCAGCACCTCCTCACTTTCAGTGGTGACCCTGCTTCCTGTTCCCCCCACAAGCGCAAAGCAGTCAGAGGAGAGCTTCCGTGAGCGCCCATCACGTGTGCCAGCTCCCTGCACGTGCGCCCACACGCTCGGCCTTCGCTCCTCTCTCCACGCTGAACCCTGCAGGCCCCTGACAAAGGCCCCACTCTCCAACTGCCCCTGCGATCACATCCCCCCTTCTCTTCTCAAGGACATTTTCCCAGCAGCAATTTTTCCCTCTCTTTAGATCTTCCCCACGAATATACAAACATACATTTCCCCTATCTTTAAAAAAAAAGGATGAATGGATAATCCAATAACAAATAAAAATAGCTATCTAAAAGGGGAGAGAGGGAAAAGGCTGGAGGGACTGGAAAGGGAAGCAAGACTTCTCCAAATTTACCTTGTTCCATAATTCTGACTTGGGAATCATGTAAACATTTTACATAAAAACAAAATTAAATCAAAACGAGCGGAAAAAAATCTCTAAATATTGAAAATAAACTAACTACATGTCAAGTTAGTGGTATAATCACATAGAATATAATTGCTTCAAATGACTTATAAAAAAGTATCCTGACTGGGGCGTCCCTGGTGGCGCAGTGGTTAAGAATCCGCCTGCCGATGCAGGAAACACAGGTTCGAGCCCTGGTCCGGGAAGATCCCACATGCTGCGGAGCAACTAACCCGTGCACCACAACTACTGAGCCTGCGCTCTAGAGCCCGTGAGTCACAACTACTGAAGCCCGTGCTCCTAGAGCCCATGCTCTGCAACAAGAGAAGCCACTGCAAGGAGAAGCCTGCGCACCACAACGAAGAGTAGCCCCTGCTCGCCACAACTAGAAAAAGCCCACACGCAGCAATGAAGACCCAACGCAGCCAAAGATTGATTAATTAATTAATTAAAACAAAGAAGTATCCTGACTGTCTACAACCCTAGAACTACAGAGAAATCATTTTAAAATATGATCCATAGAGCCATACAAAGAAATTCATACAGCCATGAGAAAGGATGAAGTTCTGATACAAGCCACAACGTGAATGCACCTTAAAAACATTATGCTGAGAGAAAGAAGCCAGTGACGGAAGGCCATGTACTGTACGATTCCATTTAATGCACTGTCCACAACAGGCAAATCCACAGAGACAAAGGTAGGTTAGTAGAAGACGGGGAATGAAGAATCTGCTAACAGGTAGGGGTTTCTTTGTTAGGGGGATGAAAGTGTTCTGAAATTAGATAGTGGTGACGGTGCCAGGACTTACTGAATATACTAAAAACCACTGAATTGCCTACTTTAAAAGGGTAAATTTTATGGTATCTGAATTATATCACAATTTAAAAATGACCCCATTTCTTCTCCAGCTACCACCCCATCTTTTCTCTCCCCGTGAAGTAAAACTCCTCAAGACTTACCACATGCTCGGCCTCCAGTCTCTCTCCCCGCAGGCTCCACCCACAGCAATCGGGCTCTCACTAACCTTACCGCTCTCCCCCAGTCTCTCTCTCTAGTCCTTACCCTACTAAACTCCTCAACTAATCTTAAAACCAGAAATAAAATACCCTCCATAGCACCAGCCTACTTCTACTCAATAAAAGCCTGCTGACTGAACTGAATAAATGAATGATAATAAACACAGGCTGAGCTCTCTATTTAGTTTTTTTAATTTAGGAAGAAGAGAGAAAACAGAAACACTTCTAACATCTATTCTAATCCCTAAAACACTTTTTGTTTTTCATCTAAAACATGGGCCTCCTATCATAATACTGCAAACAAAATCATTCAGCAATCTAAATACCACTGTTTGAGTCTCCCACAAACAGTTCATTCACCTTAAACACAGCAACCTTCAATACCAGAAAGCACTGAAAAGCAGCTGAAAATTCTAACGCCAGCACTAAATATGCGAGAGAGCAATTCAGAGCTTAACTCTTGCTCATCAGAACAAAACAACGTACAATTTTTAAAAGTACAACTAAAACACAGTTACTCAAAGACATTACGTACTCAAGTAAAATAACTAAAAGGTTATAAAAGTAACAAGGATCTTCAGACTTTGGATTACCTGTTCCATAGAAGGACAAGCAATGATCTGGACATCTTCAGGGCTGAACTCTTCCTTTAACAAGACATGGAACTTCTGAAAGACTTGCTGAATATTATTCTTAGAAAGAAGAAGAGGCAATCATTATTACATGAGTCACTGAAAACATATTCAGTCTTCTTAAATATGAATAACTAAGAAAGTTAAATCTTGCTATGTGCCAAAACAAGTGGAGGAAATGTATCTTCTAGGGCATTACCAAAGACGTTCAATTTGCATTAATATTTCACATGCAAGCACTACCTGTCTAAGACTTATCAGATAATACTTACTGGAAAAACTAAACTCTAGCAAGCCTTGTCCCCCGCAGAGAACAGTAACAGTCTTCTGCAGCAACTTCTTCCACAGAAGATAATAAAGTTCCCAAACACATAAAATGTACTTTAAAAATCAACCAACGCCTTGGGTAAAGATGTGAGCTCAACACAGAGCTGGAAGCTATGAGTACTAAATTTGCTCTGACATTTAATCCCTCCATGGCCGCTGCAAGCCATTTATTTCCGCTACTCACCAGTAAAATGGGACATAATTCCTGAAATGCTGTTCTTTCACAAGTGCTGGGCCCCATCTCATGTGAGGGTTTGATTACTTATTTATTCATTTACTGATTTCTACTTTTAGGTAGAAATTACCCTTGTGCCACAGGTAACCATGAGGAAATTAAGACAAAATGAGGGCTGGGGGCAAGGTCAGGGAGATATAATCAGACAGATGCATGCTTTGTAAGTCTTTCAAGAATCACAGTGCTTTTTAGTCAACTGTACTAGAATAGTAGACCAACATTTCAAAATGTTTACAGGAAGAGGAAAATGGTACACAAGGCAAGAATACTCCAAGAGACGGGCCAACATTCAAAGATGATCACGACACTCACCCTAACTGGCTTAAACAGGACGAACTCAGTATCTTTATTGGATAGGTACAATGACATACTTCTCAACGTCAGGGGCAGCTTTGCTTTTATTGTCTTGTAGGCACTTGCCACAAGGTCACTGACTTTTGCTGGAAAGAAATTAACCTCCTTAGTATCACAAATAAAAACAGAAGAAACATTTCCATTTTAATTCAGAGGGGAATAAAAGGAGAGAAAAATAGCAAAAGAAGACTCTTTACTTCCCCAAAGAATTTCTTTCCCTTTTCTTATTTATTTATCAAGTTTAATCACAAGCCCTATAAACATTCATTAAGTACCTACTGTATACAAAATTCTAACCCCATGGGCTAAACAGCAAAAGAATCCTGCCCCCCCCCCCCAGCCATGGCTCAGGACATTCATAGGGATAGTAATATGGTGCCTTCGGCATTTGGAGATAAGGTGTAAGGTGAAATAAAAGGTCATTTGCAGAGAAGCACTAGTAAGAATTACTTCCTAACGATTTGTAGGACTGACTCACAGTAAGAGATGCTCCCTGTCTTATGAGATCATTCAGAAAATACCCACACATATTTAATGGGAACTAAAAATCCATTTGTTACGTTCTTATATTGTATTATCAGAAAAGGAAAAGAATTCCAGAAAATTGTAACTGAAATAATTAGCCCAGGTGTAGTGTCTGAAAAGAAGTACAAATGGAAAAGAAGAGTCGTAATCTGTATAAAGTATCTAAAAGAGAAAATTACCTAGAAAGTTATCAAAGAAAAGACTGATTAATAATTTGAAAGATGCTTGACCTCACTCATAATTAAAGAAACCCATATTAAAACAACTGAAATATTTCAGATTGGTAAAAATTACCAAGGTTGTGAATATCCACACTTGGCAGGGGTGTGGGGAAACAGGCACCCTCATCCACTGTTGACGGGAGTATAAACTGTTCACCCTCTTGGAAGGGATATTAGGCAATGTCTAGCAAAACTGAAAATATACACACTCTTTCACTTAACATTTCTACTGCTAGAAATTTGCCTTATGGACATATTTACAAAATACCAAGATATGTGTGTTTATTAAGAGTGTAAGGAAAAACAAACTAAAAATAATTTAAATATCTATTAATAGAATTATTAAAGAAATTATGCTTTAGTGATATATTCTACACGTTAAATAGAATGGGTAGAGCTGGATATGCTGGTATAGAAAGGGCTCCAAGATACAGAATAAGTGGTTTAAAAAAAAAGAAAAAAAAAAGTAAGGGATATTTTGTAAGCAGATAGGGTAAGAGGCCCCTGAAGAAGGAACACCAGGACTGGCTTTCTTAATGTAAGAGAAGCCATTTTGGCCTAAACCATTCTGTGATCTCAGCCTGGCCACAATGCTTGTCCTTTAACAGGTCTCAGTAATTGATGACCTTAAGGGAAGTGAGGGAATGTAAGAACACAGGAAAAGTAATAAGAAACAATAGGCCGGTAATGAAACAGCCCTAGCTCCTCCTCAAGGGATACAGAGAACAATCGGATGCACGTCTTTGAGCTCTGCAGGAACGAAGGCCCCCATTCGGGTGGAGGATGGAACGATGCCATTGACCACCGTGACTTCAATTAACTAAAGCTTGGATTCTGTCAACCATTGCCCCGGTTCAATGCTGAATTCTCCTCTCTTCAAGCCCCTTCATGAATACATGTACCCTCAGCTTAAATTTCCCCAATTTTGCCATTCGGGGAGACACTGCTCTGGGAAAGACCCCCGGTGTTCTCCTTCCTCGCTGCAAGTAATAAATCCTTCCTCCTCCCACTCTTTGCCTTGGTTGTGTCTTTTGGCTCAATACCCACCAAGAGGCAAACCCGTTTTTTCAGGTAACAATAGTATAATCTTATTTGTATAACACGTTTCAAGTCCATATATGCTAGAATACACATAATTTTGGGAAAGCCGCCATTAATAGTGGTTACCTTTGAGAGAACTAGTTTAGAGGTGGAGAATAGATTTCTCATTTTATACCTTTCCACGGTTCAAATTTTATACCATGTTAAAAAAATTTTTTTAATTGAGGAGGGTTGTGTAAGAGCAGGGTGAGAAACTGCCAGTGCTCTCAAGAAGAAAGAACAAACAATCCAAGAATCCCTTATTTTTCATAGACAGATGAAAGCTCCTTTGAGACAATGAATTCCACGGGCTCTGGTCCTATACTCACTAACACACTTCAGGGATCACTGGTCAGTCTTCAGAGCCCAGTTTTATGTGGAGCCTTGTAAATAAAGTATCCTAATTCTTAAAAAGGTATATTTCCCAGAGTAATTAACAAACTGGCATCCTAACTGTAAATCAGTCTCGTGAGTTTAGCACGGAATGACCCCAAGAAGGTGATCAAGTCTGCATGAACCACTAACCCCGGGTTCTGGGGGCCCAAGATAAGTTTCTAGACTGTCCCTGGTGCTCCCACCCCAAAGACTTAAAAATCTTTGACATTTAAGTGTGGGCTTCTCGTATTACAGATCAAGAAAAAGCAACTCCATAGCTCCTTGAGGCTAAATGAGACGGAAGATACAACAACTAGGTAAACTGAAGTGTCACTGCTCCATTTGCCAGGATCTCCTCACTTAGAAAGAAACAAAATGTTTTAAATGACAAAACAGCAAGCCCTATTTCATCTAGTCTTTCTGTCGGTTTCCTTTCATCTACTCCTGCTTTACTAATGACAATTCTAGTAATACTTAAGAGCACAATACACCTAACACTAGGAGATCTATTAGGACTCCACTTGAGAAAATGACAGCGCCTATTTTGAGAAGAGAATCTTCCCAAAGGGGAAAGAAAATACATTAATTATGCATCAAGCCCCTGGGCTTAGCTGTACTAACTATACTTACGACAATTTGGTGGTTTCTACCTATTTTAAGAGAGATTTATTGCACCCAAGAATTTCATTTACATTAACATTCAAAATAAAATCAGGTCCTATTTCTAAATAAGCTCTGTAAATGACAAACCTTGAGCCAATAGCCCAATTAATCCAAAGATGATTAGAATTCCTTCTAGAATCAGTGCTGAGTTACAGCCTGACAAGCCTGCTCCTGACCCTGAGGGGTCAGAACAAGTGATTACCACCAGGCTCACTGTGGTTAGAATTTCCAGTATTGTCAGTAAAAGACTCTGGTTTTCTGTCTCTTGACAGAATATACTACTGCATGAAGGATGCTCTCTGTCCTTTAGTAAGATGGCAAAGATTTCAATCTCATATACAACACAAAGGTTTAAAATAATAAAGCCAGTATAATATTCTCTGTCTCCATCACAGTAAGCAAAAGGCCTAAAGCATGTCACAAAGTTTATTTGCAAAATAAAGCAAATCAATGCAAATCTATATTGACATCATCAAAGTTCACATGACAAATTTTTGAAATAAAATCCTGCCTTCCATTCAAATACCAGTGATAATTCTCTATGCTTACAAATCTTCCTAGGAGATACATAGCTACTCTTACAACTTCTTTGTTCTACTTCAACTTCAAGTTAACCTGAGGCACTAATAAAAATAACTGAAAATTTTAGAATGGCCTCAATTCTTTTTCCCAAAAGAAATAAATACCTGACAGACATGCATTCTTTCATTATGGGCAACCAATCACGTTAAAAACCTAATTCCAGTTTTGGGTGCCTGTAGACAGTCAATTTTTTATGGATGCTAAACCAGAATCATTCTTTGAATCTCTCTCACTATGAGCAAAAAGCTTCCTACCAACTTGGACACAGCTCACCCATAATTAAAACACTGATTCTTTCGGCATCTTGCCCTTCTTAGTTTCAAAGGATCTCTATCACAATATGGGCCAGGGAATGGCCAGAAGTATCAATCTAACAAAATGATTTATTCTGGTTTAATGACAACTTAAAATGTCACAACATGGACCAAAAATAACCCACAAAACTAGTCGTGATTTTCAATGTCTAATGTTAAAGAGGGAAAAAAAACACCTAGCACAAAAAAATTTACATTTAGGAAAGAGTTAAGACTGGAAACATCTCCAGCACTTCTGCCAATCAGTGATAGAGCCTGTCAACTCTTAAATGACACCACAGTTTTATAATTTTTTTCAAACACTCTAAAACATTAAAGAGGATGTAACTTGCTTAAAATGTAATGTCCAACATTTCTTCATATAATACTTGGAAACAGTAGCATTCTCTCCATTAATTTCATACTACCAAACACAGTATTTTCACTCTAAGACAATGAAAATCAAGTGTACAGAAACCATCACACTCAAAGCATTTCCATCTAAGCCATATTTTATTTTTAACTGTGTGTGTGTGTGTATATGTATGTATTGATGTATGTATGCATGTGTGTGTGTGTGTGTGTGTGTGTGTATATATTTTTTAATTCTTCCTTTCTTGGGATGCTTGTTGAAATGCAAGTCGTGTTGGCTCAATTAAGACCTGTCAGCTCCAAAATGAATCTTGCGTTAACCTAAACCACAGCAGGAGTAGGAAACCAACTTCAAGCTGTTGGAGCGCGGCTATATAAATGCAAATTAACTGACATCCTAAAAAAAGAAATCCCAAACAGTAAAACGTGGGTACCTGGTTGAGCCCAAGGCTGCTGAGAGAGAGTATACTTGGGTCCTCCCTGACTGGCCATTGTGTTTAGTGCTGAAACCTAGTAGAGGGGACAAAAGGAAAAAAGTTTCATTTCACTGATGACAAATTAAACTAGTTCTGCTCTCATAATATACACCATTTGAACATATGAAAGCATAATGATAATCAAATGTGCAGCCCTAAAAGAAAATGCATCATATCTCATAGTCCTTTACAACCAATAAAATATTTTAGCAAAACTTCTGTGATTTCGAGGCATACACTGTTTTGCAAAAAGAAAACCATACCAATGTCCTGAGGCATTCAGCCTGAAACATTTCAGGGTAGGAAGACAAAAATGAAGACCGAGAGAAACGTCAACACAAAACAGTCCTCTCTTTCAGTGGACTGTTAGGTTAACATTAAATTACTACCGTATGTTATTAGAAAAATGTCACAGCAGTTGGACAAAATCTTTTATATACCTAGAGGGTCCTTTCCTTCGTTACAGGCAGAGAGAATGTTATTTAAAAAAAAAGATTTTCAGATAGCATCAAAAAGCACATTTGACTAGCCAGTGTTCTAGGTACAAGAATTGGATGCCCACCCTCTATTCACCTCTCAGCATCAGTACAGAGAAGCAAAACCATACATTTAGCTTTCGGACAAGAATGTTCTTAAGATGGCAAATTACGGTGCGGCTAGGCTGCAGCTAGGGAACGTGAAGGACAGAAATGCACAAAACATCTGTAAAAAATGGACTGCTAGGTGCCAACGGTCCAGGCCATGACCTTGGCCTCAGCAGATAGTCTCATTAGAAAAACCTGAACACCAACTTTTTAGACTTCTCATAAAGAAGGCCACACAAATATTTAGGCAGAGGGTGGGCACAGACAGGATATAATGTTAACTCAGGCCTCTCCAGCCCTCTCTCTATTTCTACCGAGTTCATATTCCTGGACAACTCTAGGCCTTTGCTCATGTTGCCATGTAGATAAAATCACCCCTTTCCACTGTCACTCAATTCCTCTCTACGTCTTTACTTTTTATTGTGAGATGCAGCTTTTAAAAGTGAGTCATACATACGATTATAGGTTAGACAATGCTAAAGAAAAACATGTTCATGTTTAGTGTATATTATCCCAAATATTTCCCAACGTAAATATATAAACATGCTAATGTGTCTACATTTACAAAAGTAGGAACACAGTGCTCGAAAAACTTTTTTCTCCACTTAAATCTAAATCCTGGACATTTTTCTGTATCTAATTGTTATGCTTTAATAGTAATGGCTGGCTGTTATGCCACTGATTGTTCCAGAATTTAACCAATTTCATAAAGACATATATTGTATATAACTATTTTTATACTAAAAGCAAATACAAACTTGTATACTCATCTCTATTTACTACCTAGATAATATACTTATCTTTAAGTTAAACCTCAAGGAAAATTTTCTTCAGAAGTTTTCCCCAATTAGCCCCATCTTTTTTAAAACCCTATAGGATGAAGATAGACCCATTGTCTCATAATGACATTGCTGTATACATCTTAATGTTTACATATTTTCCATCTTGATTTCCCATTAGGTTATAACTCCTTGTGAACAGAAATTAAATTTATAGGTCAAATTCTATTACATACACTATGCTGAGGAAAAAAAATTAATTTGTAGTGTTGCTGAGGAAATTAATAACACTTCAGAGGGAACATTAAGAATAAACTTGCAATACTTTAGCAAACTGCTTGAGAGGAATACAAGTCTGAGTTTTTAGCATAAACTGGTCCCACGAGGGGAAACACTTTTAGCTTAGCTATAAACACGAAATTATACTTCCTTTAAAATGCTTTCATTCAGATTTTTTGCAAAAGCAAAATCTTCACTGCAAATCTGTCACATTTTACTATAAAATAACACTTCTTCAAGCACTGACAAAGTATGTTTATATATATAAAATCATCTTTCGGTCCCCATAATAACCTTAAGTAGGGAGGAAGGATGCAATAGCTATCTCCACTGTAGAGATTAGAAACTGAGGCTTGGAGAAGCTAAGTGACCACTACCATCCCAGTCAGGAGGTGCAGAGCTCAGCTTTCCTGCCTCAAAATGCTATGCTCTTTCTACTACACCCAAGACGATTCCAAGCCCTACTTAAGAGTTTGTTTCAAGCAATATTCAGTACAATAAAATTCTAGGACATAAAAAAAGTATCGATAGTTTTTTAGTTTTAGAAAATAACTGACCCAAATGTTTTGATATGAACCGCCACCCCCAACACTTAGAGAACAGTATTACACTCCCTAGGGCCATTCAAATACTGAGAGAAAAGATTATTTTTCAAGGAGCAAGAAACAAGGCAATAGTTCTTCTAGAACCATTTTCTTGTGCTCAAGAAATTTCATTATTTTATAAAATAAAATTTTAAATTTTATTGTTCTCAAGAAATTTCATTAACTGCATCTCAAAAAAGAGAGCTCAAGGAAGGAGCTACATAAACAAAAAAGCCAATTTACAACAGGTGAAAGGGGACCAGAATCACACCTGGAGTCTTCACACTCAATAAACAAGTCTTCTAACAACCTAAGAGCGTTCTCTATACACTCTCACAGCTTGTTTTATTAGGCAAACCTATATCTATTTTAAAAATCAGTCCAAACTTAGAAACAAGCTGAGGACATTTTGTTGATGAAGCTTACATCCAAATGGCAAATACTGAGACCTACAAGCATACATCCAAATGAAAGATGAAATACTGTTTCCTTTCTGCATCTATGGATACTGCTTTTCCTGTGATCATTTATCAAGGTACAAGAACTGGCTGCCTTACAATGCCAACTGAAATAAAAGGGGTATAAGATTCTGCACTTGCACAATTACCTTTAAAGAAAATTATTTTAAGGTTTTAAAATCATTTACTCTGTCTCTGCTATTCAGAATACTAGTAACATTGACCCGGTGAAACGTGAAAAATGTTTGGTCCACAAACTCTAAGAAATAACGTCTTAAATGATCACGTACATCTGTATGAACTCTAGTGCTTACAATGCACGTGTGCGTGCTTGTGCGTGTGTGTGCGTATATATCTTTACCTCTGACCCACTCTATGCCAACAGGACAGGGGAAGAAACCTAAATTTGGAATAAGATAACATAAAAGGGATGCCGGGTCCTCTAAGCCATAGTATCTACTAAAGATTCTCACTGAACAGTAAGGAGCAGTGAGAGACCAGGGTTGTAAAAGGAAACATGAGGCAACTGTGAATAATCTGAGTAAGGTCAACATAGAGTGAGCAGATAGAGGCGGGTGAGGGAGAACGGCTTCTCAGTGATCAGGGGCAGGGCCTTTCCCTCGCCCAGTCCCATACTGAGAGGAGTATAAAAAGAGGTGCATGAACAGCTCTACAGGGGTCCTTGCTATAGACGTGCAGCATGTCCATGGAGGGCCATTACATAATTCAGACTTGGAATACGTATTTTCTACATAAACCTCTAATTTTTAAAGAATGTTCGTAGTGTCCAGAATCTTCCAAATGCCCAGAGTTATACCAGATTTACCAAATTTATACTAAGGTCAACTTGGACAACTACCATCAGTGAATTTTCATTCTCTTGACTTCTAGGAAAACTGTGCTTTTCTAGAAAAAACCCTTTAATGGCAGATTTCATTATAACCAACTTGCTTATATCAGAAGATTCGTTCTGCTGCTCTGTTATTGCAAAATATTCATCTACAGTATTTCCCACCAGTATTAATGTGGGTGCTCTCCCCAAAATACTACAATCTACAAACTAGTTTTCCATGAGGACAATTTCAGTAAAAACTATGATGACTGGTTTGTAACCTACAAAATATCCATACTTGCACCATTTTTTTTTTAATCAAAAACCTGGGAGAAAACATTTACACCACCCTCCTTTTATATTTCTGTGGTGGGGAAAAACACACACACACACATTCCAAATACTCGATGAATGGGCTAAAAGCCACTAAACAAGTAATATACCTCAATGATAAATAATAGTTTAACATTTCTATATTTGCTTTTTTGGTATCATTTCTTACTTTCAAAAACTAATATCTTCTGTCTTTATCACAGGACCCAGCAACAAGTTACCAATGTCTCCCCAGTTAAGACTTAGATAAGTAAATTTGAGAGAGAGGGCTATCATATTTTTATTCTTTTTTAATGTCCTCTAACACAAGTCTGGACAGACAGTAGAGGCTTAATAAATGAAAGTTCACTTCAAGACTCCTTAAACATCTTTATGAGGTAAGTCCTTAGTAACAACACTTAGGTTTTTTTAAAAAATGATTATGTTGCAACAGGAAAAGTCATAACTGCCATGATCTGATTTTGCCTTTGCTGGCATTTGCCAGTTGATGGATTCTAGCTAGGAGACAGAGAAACAGACAGATTATTATAAATCCATATGTCTGGTAATTAACAATACAATGATATAAAATCTTCAATTCTCAATTATCTACACAAAATGAAAGGGAAAAATAGCATGTAAAACAAACAGGAAAATAAATCACCCATTTAAGTAACAGGAAACCCTGATAGACAGGACTGTGATTACTGCCATGCAGGTCCTAATCCAGGAAAAGTGAGAGTCCCAGACCACATGCAGGTCCCTACAATGTGGATAAAGAGAACAGAGCTAACCAGAGGTCTGCTATAACTAACTTTGCAATATTTGCACACTTTCTCTTAAAACTGAAAAACTCTGCAAGCATACCTAAAAGTCCAAACCAAAAAGCTTCCATAATAGGAAACACGGTGATTTCTTAGACAGAATCATTAAGACATGGGTTTACTGTCTCCTTTTTCTTTTTTTTTAAATAAATTTATTTATTTTATTTATTTATTTTTGGCTGTGTTGGGTCTTTGCTGCTGTGTGCAGGCTTTCTCTAGTTGCGGCGAGCGGGGGCTACTCTTCGTCACGGTGCGCGGGTTTCTCATGGTGGTGGCTTCTCAGTGCAGAGCACGGGCTCTAGGCGCGCAGGCTTCAGTAGTTGCGGCACGCGGACTCAGTAGTTGTGGCTCACGGGCTCTAGAGAGCAAGTTCAGTAGTTGTGGCACACGGGCTTAGTTGCTCCGCGGCATGTGGGATCTTCCGGGACCAGGGATCGAACCCGTGTCCCTTGCATTGTCAGGCAGATTCTTAACCAATGCACCACCAGGGAAGCCCCTACTGTTTCCTTCTGCCAAGGTTTTCATAAGAGGGTAATTCAAAATGCAACCTAGGGGCTTCCCTGGTGGTGCATTGGTTAAGAATCTGCCTGACAATGCAAGGGACACGGGTTCGATCCCTGGTCCCGGAAGATCCCACATGCCTCGGAGCAACTAAGCCCGTGCGCCACAACTGTTGAACTTGCTCTCTAGAGCCCGTGAGCCACAACTACTGAGTCCGCGTGCCGCAACCACTGAAGCCCGCGTGCCTAGAGCCCGTGCTCCGCAACAAGAGAAGCCACCGCAATGAGAAGCCCACGCACCGCGACGAAGAGTAGCCCCTGCTCACCACAACTAGAAAAAGCCCACACGCAGCACTGAAGACCCAACACAGCCAAAAATTAATTAATTAATTAATTAAATTAAAAATGGATTTCTATTAAAAAAACAAACAAACAAAAAGAACAAAATGCAATCTAGGGAAGAATTCACAATTACCCAATATGCACCAAGGTCTATACCTTTGTCAGGAACTCCTCCAGCTGCTCTACGAACAGCTTGGTCTGTTGCTGAATAAACTGCTCACAGGCCGATTTCAGATGACGGTCTACATCTTTTTTAGAGTCAAGATAATGTTCTCTTATCTCAGGAGTACCCTTAAAGAGAAGATGACAGTTTCCTCCTGTTTTTATGTGCCTAGAAATTACCAGACATGTGAAGAATATCGTTTATCTCCCACCACCAAGAAAACAGACTCCTTCTCACCTCCAACAAGAACTCTATCAAGGCATTGTTGCTATTCAGCCTAAAAAATCTTGGAACAGTCATAGGATTCAGGATTTTAAATGCTGCATCTGTGAAACAAAATTACTCATCCAGTGAACATGTACAGTTTCAACAAGAAGCCAAGTTCCTATTTCAGTGTGTAAACATACACTAGTTCTCTATTACCACAGAGCAAGAGGGGTGTCATTTCCACCAAGTCACCTCCACGAGTGGATAAGGTTAATGCCAACAACGGCTACAGCACTCACACACAATTATCTTCTAGAACTCAGAATTGCAAAATGACTATTGATCACAATTATTCATTTATAGAAAAAAAGAAAAAGGATAAATGGTAATCAATACCTTAAAATTTCACTGCTTTACTTTTATGATGCTAAATAGGTTTTTAAAGAAAAATTCATATACTTACCCAGCTTCCTTTGTTTAAGATCTGGCTGGCACAGAAATTTATTCATTTGAAGCAGAGAATAAACTAATGTGTCAGCCAGAAGAAAAACACCAAAAGGACATATTTACCCCTTAACCTCCAGACTAATTAGAGTCTATGCAAAGTACAAATAGGTCTCATTGATGTTCAAATGCAATAAGGTATAACGTTAGTCATGAGAGGTTAGAGGCTTAAAAGTAAAGATAGCAAGTATTATTAAGTGATAGTCAGAAAAGATCATTTCTTTGCTTTGCCTTGGCAGGCTGGAGAAAGCAAAGCATGAAATGCTTCCAACCCTGGTTTTACAAGAACACACCAGACTGTACTCCCTGCCTTGATCCTGATCTTACTGGGAAAACAAAACACAAACAACACACCTCTCTATCAGATTCAGAGTAAAGCTTTAGTAAATGACTCTTTGTTTCTGCTGCCTTTTCTGTAAGAAACCTGAACAACTGCAGGTGATCATATGGCAGGATTACATAACCCTCATAAGGTTTTAGGGAAAACATACTTTATACCAAAATTTGCCAAAATTTTAGAGTATTTCATTTTCTCACACCTCAGTGGATCTGTAGTAGAACGAAGCAGCAACAAATTATGAATTAGAAAAAATACGAAAGAAAATAGATCAGCCCTGCTTCGTCCCATTACTTAAATAAAGTAAGGACTATCAGCGCCTGGCATTCCTCAAGGTTAAGGCACTATTTCCACACCTCACACTGAAAGGAAAGCAGGAAATCAACCAGAATGGCTGCGTGATGGCAGCCTCCGATGAGAATAAACTAAAAAAATTATGCATTCTGTAAGGGCAAAAGCCAGAAAATCTGGCTGCTGTTTAAAAACAAAATTACAAAGTATATGAATAACATACAGGCTTACTATCTAAATACCAGCAGAGGGCTTCCCTGGTGGCGCAGTGGTTGGGAATCCGCCTGCCAATGCAGGGGACGCGGGCTCAAGCCCTGGTCCAGGAAGATCCCACATGCCGTGGAGCAACTAAGGCCATGCGCCACAACTACTGAGCCTGTGCTCTAGAGCCTGCCAGCCACACCTACTGAAGCCCACGTGCCTAGAGCCCATGCTCCACAAGAGAGAAGCCACCGCAGTGAGAAGGCCACGCACCACAAAAAAGAGTAGCCCCCGCTCGCCACAACTGGAGGAAGCCCGTGTGCAGCAACGAAGACCCAATGCAGCCAAAAATAAATAAATAAATAAATGTCACCAGAACCAAAAGGTATTCCCTGTGGTGAAAAGGAGAGTGCATTAGGAAGAGAAAAAGAATAAGCTGTTTTAATATGACTCATGATGAGACGATTTGGCTCTCAGGTGAGTTAAATCAAGTCCGCTATCTTATAAACACAGTCATTAGGAAAGTAAGAACCTGCTCCTCTTGGAAATCCTATTATGTGGAGTTCCTCTAAACCACAGAATACAGAAAGTAATTTGAATGGCTATGAATTTTCTCAATTCCCCCAATACATAAGCGAGAAATTCATTCATTCCATAAAGAGACGGCGTAAGGTGTTAGAGCTTACTTCTCTTGGAAATGGTTAAGAAAAGATAAAGTTTAGATAAATTTGTAAGTAATTAAAGGAGATGGATATTTATGGTATATCCTTAACTGTTTAAGATCAACATCTTAGAAAATAACTACTCTGAGCTTTTAGAAATCATCACTTGTTAATTCAGTCAGAAACAAACCATCAGGATGGATGAATCACCTTTCCCAAGATGATTCCATGTCTATTACCGACTCAAAGGCCCTATCTACATGATTACTTAACAACCAGCTGATTTAATAATAATACAACTTGAGTTTATTTAAGCACCTTAAGCTTACAAAAGCACTTTAATATGTATTTTCATTTATTTTCACTCTTAATGATATTGATACTCTGGTGACAGCATCTCGACAAGCGGATTCTGCTTGTTTTACACAGGGTAGGGAAGCTAAAACACACATTTAAGATCACAAGAGCCAGGAAATGATGGGCCAGGCACAGAACCTGACTCAGACTCTTAGATAAGTACTCTTCCTATTTTACCCAGCTGGCTGTCTCAGTTTCTATGAACTAACAAACCCAACGCAATGTTTAAAATCACTCCAATTAGCTGACACTCTTAGGTACTTATTATAGTGATTTTTCACTTTTTAACTGGTTATGGTAATATGTGGCAGAGTCTAAGAGAGGTAATCCTCTTTTGCAAGCTGAGATGCTCAGATATAGCTCTCTCCATAAAGAAGATCCAGTGAGTTAGATGTAGCTAGGATGCTGACAGGCAACACGCCTAGCAAGCAGAGCATGCATGCAAATTGCAGATGAACATACGACAAACCTATAACCTGTGCTGACACATCAGGTCCAGCACACCCAACTGTGCCAGCCAGGACAACGGAGTACCTCTAGTTTTCTTGAGGTCCAGGGAAATTTCCTTAATGGTGAATTCAGTGTGAAATGGAGCGATCTGTTCACGGAGAATCAAAAGGTGCTTTATTAAGAAAAGCTGTCCATCAATCTGAGTCTAAATTGAAAAGACAGAAAAATGGATATTATCACAGATGAAATAAAAATAGGCGCACATAAAACATATGTTATTAATCAACATTCATCTATCTAGGTCTATGGCCCTTAGCCTAACTATATGGTACCAATACTCCTTTGTTGTGCGATGAACTCTTCCCATATTTCCATGTTAGAATTATCTGGAAAAATCTTGCTTCAAACTCTTACTAACTCTATCACCTGTTCTATTTAGTAAACCCAAGGAAGTAAATCACACAAAAAGGTTGTAAAGCAACGCATTTAGAAAGAGAAGGCAAATCTACTCTAACCTGGTGCAGAAATAGAAGAAACCACGTGGTCCAGTATCAGCACAGAGCAGGAATTAAAAGCTCCAAGTACGAGCACGACTCTGATCTCCCAGGGCTTCCTAGTTTCTCTCAGGAGCCTGGCTTTCACTGTTTGGTCAGAGTGGTTTCAATACACAGAGTATCAGAAATACTCATATTTATATAGAAGTACAAAAGGAGCCTCCAAATGCAAAATGATTTGGGGTTACCATTTTGGATTATCCAGCCAGCAACAGAGCACTGACTACCTACACCCCGGAGAGGCCCTGCATTTCCTTCTACCCTCTCAGGACTCATCCATAAGAGTCTTGTGAATCAAGCTTAGTTCTCAAGCTCCGACCCAGTCCCAAAATAGTGAATAATCATGGCCCTCATTTCAGAAAAGAGTCTGTATATTAAGAAGAGCTAGGCTATGTTTGCTCCTTCTTGCTGCTACTCAAGACGCAATCTTACTTTGAAAATATTTTTAATGAAATTATACTGCATTAGGAAAAGAATAAAGTTGTCCTTCAGTAAGCAATATAGGCATACCTCAGAGACATTACGGGTTTGCTTCCAGACCACTGCAATAAAGTAATTATCACAACAAAGCTAGTCACATGAAGTTTTTTGGTTTCCCAGTGCATATAAAAGTTACATTTAGGGCTTCCCTGGTGGCGCAGTGGTTAAGAATCCACCTGCCAATGCAGGGGACACGGGTTCGAGCCCTGGCCCGGGAAGATCCCACATGCCGCAGAGCAACTAAGCCCGTGCACCACAACTACTGAGCCTGCACTCTAGAGCCCGTGAGCCACAACTCCTGAGCCCGTACACCTACAGCCCGTGCTCCGCAACAAGAGAAGCCACTGCAATGAGAAGCCCATGCACCACAACTAACAGTAGCCCCTGCTCACCACAACCAGAGAAAGCCCACGTGCAGCAACGAACACCCAATGCAGCCAAAAATACATTTATTTTTTTAAAAAAAAGTTACATTTACACCATACTGTAGTCTATTATGTGTGCAATAGCATTGTCTAAAAAAACAATGTACATAACTTAATTTTAAAATACTTTATTGCTAAAAATGCTAACCATCTTTAGCGATAAAGTATTTTTAAATAACTATCGTCTGAGCCTTCAACAAGTCGTAACCTTTTTGCAGTAGTAACATCAAAGATCACAGATCACCATAATATAGTAATGAAATCTGAAATATTGAGAGACTTAACTAAATGTGATACAGACACACTAAATAAGCATATGCTGTTGGAAAAATGGTGCCAATAGACTTGTGCAATGCAGGGTCGCCACAAACCTTCAATTTGTAAAGAACAAAAAAACCCTGCAGTGTCTGTGAAGTGCAATGAAGCGAAGCACAATGAGATGAGGTGTGCCTCTATACACTTTAAAGAGGTTATTAAAGTGACTCTTCTCTGTTCTCTCTCCCTGCCTCCCTCCCTCCTAAATAAACACAGAATCAACATATAAGTACGATTTATTTGATGGAAACTCACTTTGTGCTCTGGGACACAGAACATTAGCTAAGTAGGAAAAGCTACACATTTTGAATGCTTGCTCTATTTTCAAAAGAACTAACAGCTCCAATGGAGAAAATGGTATAATATAGATTGAATTTACTGAAGCTGTTGTGATCCAGTTTTGTGCTAGTTTACTGATATACTAGGTACTCGATTTAAGTATGTAAGAAGAATTTCTTGCCCTAAGAAATTCTCTAAGACATTAAGCCATTTTCATTGACCACTTTTTTAAAAGTTGAAAGGCAAAAAGCATAAACTCAGTCATGAAAATAAATTAGCTAATTCTTACCAAATTGAGGGCTTCCTCATACATACTTAAGCACCTTATAATATGAAGGAAACTGAGTTAATAAAAGAGAATAGCCTTACAGGCAATGAGGGCAAAAGACTGAACAATCAAAAGGCTTTTCACTCCCCCCTTTAAAAAGAGGACAGTGGTACAAGAGGACATAAGTATATGAATTTTTTTTTTCAATTAGGTCATTTTTTTCCTCTGATAATCTAAGAAATACATACTCACTGTAAAAAATGTGGAAAGTAAAGGAAGTGTAAGGAAAAGAAAGAAAAAATCATCTATAGTCACCCAAAAACTTTCACCGTTACTTTTTTTTTTAACACATATGTTCATTACATAAAGTCATAGTGTATATCTGATTTGTATCCTGTGCTTTTTTTTGCCTTAACATATTTAAGTTAAATTTTATTATTTCATTTTTTTAAATTTAATGTCTGTGTAATATTCCACTATATGGAATATACCACAATTTACTTAACCATTTCCCTAATATTAGACAAGCGTTTCCTAATTCTACCTACCATACCATAAAAAAATGTGAGAGCTCAGACTTGGAAATACTTTTTAAACTTCAACCTGTCTGTCTATAACTTAACTTTTCATTCTCTTCTAGTCCCCCTGTCAAAATTTCATTTCAACTCTCGATTTCATGAATGGGAGCATATGGTGGTCACAAAGATAGAGCTTTTCTATGGTCCCAAATTCTTTTGTGAGATTTCTGTTTTTTGGTTTTAATTTATCTAAAGTCTTGAAGTTAGAAACCAAGTTTATAAACCTGGAAGTCCAGAAAGGTTCACAGGTTTGAAAACTCCCAGCAGCTATGAAATTCTGGCTGGACACACCCCAGACAGCTTCCTCCCTGTAGGTGGCAACAGGTATTCTAAGTGGAGAGCAAGGTAGAGCAGCACTCCGAACAAGACCTTCTGAAAAAAGTCTCAGGGGCCGTGGGAGAAGCACACGTCAACAGCCTTCAGCCCCAGACCCCTTCTTCTCGATTAAAAACTCTTAAGTTACAAAATCATGGCAACTACTTCTAGTCACATAACCCACGGGCCACAACTGCCTGTCTTCCAAACTGACTGGCTGATTCCCTCCAAGTGAGGCCATTCAACTCTTTAAAATGTCATTGCAGGGATGATTATAAATTGCTACATTTCCTTGAAAACACTGTTTTGGTATTTCGAGGAAACAGCAGTCCAGTACCTCCCAGTTGCTAAGGCTAGAACAAGAAACCTTCATCCTATAGAATTTATAACCTAAGTATCACTTCTGGCACTTTAGCAAAGCTGGCACTCTCATATAGAGCAGTCTTTATTGAGCACTAAAGTGAAGTACTAGCTTCTCTCAAAGGGCCTCAAAATTAAATCATATTAAACAAATCCTACTGCCAAAATGGCTTTAAATTTCTGTGCCTGTAAATTAATGCTGCATCCCACAATATTACTATAGGCGATAAGATTTCATCTAACACTCCATCAAACCTTCTTTTTGCTGATAGACTCTGATGCTCCAAGTAACGACTGAACGCAGGCCGCCAAGGCTTCTTGTGATAATCCTTGGAATACTGCCCTCTGGTGAAATAAAAGAGAAACATCACCTTGCAGCACTTCAAAAACAGAAAAAAGGAAAATCATAGGCTCTGAGTACAGCCTGCTTGCCCTCATCTGACGGATTAATTTATTACTACCAGTATTCCTCCTGGAGTTTCCTATTCCCATGCAACCTTTCTAGACCAGCACATAGTTTCCTAATTTGCATCTCCCAAAACACTCATGTGAACCTTCCACAATATTTCCTGAGCACCTATTTCATGCAGCTCTGTGCTAGATGCTGGAAGTACAGTGGTAGGTTCACAAGGCAGATGTGATTCTGACCTCATGGAGCCCTCACTCCAGCATGATCTCATGTTACAGGCTGTTTTTTAGATACATAAAACCAACTTTATAACAAGGCCTCGGTAGGAATTCCCTGGCAGTCCAGTGGTTAGGACTCAGAGCTTTCACTCCCTGGTCAGGGAACTAAGATCCCGCATGCCACGTAGCACGGCCAAAAAAAAAAAAAAAAGCCTCAGTAAATCCACTTCTAAAAATGTACCCCAAGTAAAATCAGTACTGTATTCTAAGATTCATGCACATGGCTCTTCATCACAATATTATTTAAAACAGCAAAAAAACCTGGAAATAACTTAAATGTTCAATGATAGGAGGCTGACAAATAAAATACTAGTAAATCTAAATTATAGAACACTGTGCATGAAATCAAAGAATGCTAAATAGGAGGTGGTGCAATTCTTATAAAACATAATTAAGTAAAAACAAAATCAGGTTACAAAATAGAATGTGAAGCATGATTAATTTAATTCTGCCATTTCTATATCTTCCTAGAGGTGTGGGATGTTGGTCTCAGAAGGGACTCCTGTCAGTTCCCTTGGAACTGATGGATGGGTAGGAGCAAAATTTTTATTATTAGGCCCTGTTCTGGGCTCTGGGCTCATACCTGATGCTTTATTCTCTTTTTGTTCCGCTTCCCTAACTTCTGTTTCTCGTGAGGCTACTGTATAGTAAGAAGAGATGAGGGCTGCCTCTTGCTAGGAAGACCGAATATGCGCAGCTTAGACTGAGGCCCTCTCTCCTGCTCAGCCTTGATGGGGTTTTCATTGGATTTGTCTCTCCTCACCTTTGATTGGTAAGATAGAGAGGGAGAAGATTTGGATGTAAGCTAGGTGAAAATGTAATGGGCAGGCCTAGGGCAGACAGGCAGAGTGACGTCCTTGGGCCCACCTCCTGTTTGGCTCAAATTCCTGTTAAGCACCTAAGAGGCTTCACCAGGGTCTGTGATGACAATGGGTTCTATGTGGAATGTGGCTCTGCATTATTTCCCTTGGGATCCTGGCTCCACTGTAGGAAGTTTCTGAATCCCAACCTAACACCATCATTCAATACACCTCCTGGGGGGACCTGGGGAAGAAAAATTGCCAATGTCCAAACCCCCCTCTGGAAGAGATCTCAGCAGCTGGGCAGAAGGCTGAGACATCTAATTCTGCAGAGGTGATCTGGCCTCACCCCTAAAAGTCCCAGAACTGAGCAAAAGGCACTTTCTGGTTGAATTTCAAAATCTCCAAGCACAAACTCCAGTAACGATGCAGTTTAAAACAGACACCAAGTCGTGAGCACTCTAATGAACGAATGAGTCAACTGTGCAACTTTGCTCAGGCCCGAGGACTCTGAGGTACAGCGCATCTCAGAGTGGGCGGAGATATACATGTACCCTTCTGAACCATATTCTTAAGAAACAGTGGCATCTGGACAGTTCATTACATGACCATTATATTTAATCACTTCTCTCTATATGCTGTTTCAGTTGTAACAATCAAATTAATTTTTTAAAAGTGAATTAGGGAATTCCCTGGCAGTCCAGTGGTTAGGACTCCGTGCTCTCACTGCTGTGGCCCGTGTTCAACCCCTGGTCGGGGAACTAGGATCCCACAAGCCGTGCGGCATGGCCAAAAAAACAAAACAAAACAAACAAACATATAAAAGTGAATTAAAATCACTGATTTTTATAAACTATTTTGGGTTTAACACTGACAATAAATGAATGTAGACAAATCTGATCATTCAGGGATTGATACTCATATCATTAAACTGGAATGCTTAAAATAAATGTTACCTAAAATAAATGCACAGTATAAGCTGGGGCTAAAAAAACTAAAAGGGTACTGCTAATTTTAGCAAATAATTAAAATTAGTCCAGGGTTAGAAACATGTAGTCCGACAACTACTTGTTAAGGAAGCTGATTTAAATTGAGTGCAAAACTAAAGTAGTTGCATTTAGTACTAAATGTATATTATACCTATGTGACACTGGACATAACCTTTCTGCATCTCTTTTTCTTCATCTATAAACTAAGACAGATGAATTAATCAGTAGTTTTAAATGTTATTTGTAGCCATAGACGCCTATAAGAAACGATAAAAGCTATAGGTCTTTTCCTCAGAAAGACACAAATACAAACATACAGACAAAATTTTACACACAACTTCAAGGTGTTCACAGACTACCCAAAGCCCATTAGAGCAGCGGTCCCCAACCTTTTTGGCACCAGGGACCGGTTTCGTGGAAGACACTTTTTCCACGGATGGGATCGGGGGTTGGTGGTTCAGGCAGTAATGGGAGCGATGGAGAGCGGCAGATGAAGCTTCACTTGCTGGCCCGCTCAACCTCCTGCTGTGCGGCCCCGTTTCTAACAGGCCACGGACAGGTACCAGTCCCGGTCCATGGCCCGGGGGCTGGGGACCCCTGCATCAGAGGATTCTGAGGGTCTACAGAATGCTCAGGTTAAGAATCTCTAAATTAGGGGGCTTCCCTGGTGGCGCAGTGGTTGAGAGTCCGCCTGCCGATGCAGGGGACACGGGTTCGTGCCCCGGTCCAGGAAGATCCCACATGCCGCGGAGCGGCTGGGCCCGTGAGCCATGGCCGCTGAGCCTGCGCGTCCGGAGCCTGTGCTCCACAACAGGAGAGGCCACAACAGTGAGAGGCCCGTGTACCGCAAAGAAAAAAAAGAATCTCTAAATTAGATTGATCTTAAAGTTATCTCTGTATCTAAAAATCTTATTATTCTCATCTAATACCAAACAAAATATATTATATCAAGATCTTAAAATTTAAATTAAACAAATATTTTAAGTGAAAGAGCACGCAATTTACAGTAAAGATATAAGAATTTACACACGTACATCTATACATCTGTACAATTTGGAGAGACAGACGAGAGTTCGTCGAACTGTAGGATACCACATTCCATGAAGATCTGCTGGAGAAATTGTGGTCTGTGCTCTAGGACTGAGAGATTCGGTTGAACCTAAAATCCCAAATGGAGAAGAAGACATTTCACACACGGAGGTCTGTCTTATTTGCATAGCAATTATAAACTGTTAGTTCTCACTAGCTATCAATGGCTGGAGGTATCCATTTTCTCTAGCCTCGCCTTTCATCGAGAATGCCAAAGGGAACCTAAATCAGTGACAGGTGAGATTTAACACACTGAGAACGCACGTGACTACACACACATGTACACTCCAGCCTCACGCATTCAGCCCAAGTTGCTCTCTCCGAACTGTGATCGATAATCTTCATGGACTACATGAGCAGTATACACATACTGCAGAACACCATGCAGCCAATAAAAAGGAGACAGGTCTAGATGCCGTCACGTGGAGGCAAGCGGGAGGTGGGGGAGTGACAAGAAAACAAAGCACGTTAAGCAGGAAGATTAATCGAAGCCGGTCTGCCTGACAGCCTGCCTTCCATGTGCTCAACTCCGTCACTTATAGGCCTACTTAGTGTATGTAATTCCCAAGTGACCAGAGCTGAGTGCCCTTCCCCCCACCCGCCCCACCCAAAAGGTAGCCCCAGCAAGCATGAGGAGGAGCATGGGGGGCGGTGCCTGAGCAGAGACACGTCTGTAACGGATGCACCATCACTCTGGTGGAGGGACCAGAGTTCACACGAGCCAGGAAAGTGCAGCTGGGACCATACTTTGGGACAAGAGGGGATACTGAAATATGGACTGGATATTAGAGCACATCAGGAAACATTACTAAATTTTTTAGTGCAATGATGGTTTCTGGTTCTGTGAAAGATGCCCTTTTTTTTTTTTGGAGAGGTGCTGAAATACTCAAAGGTAAAGTGGCAATGATGACAATAACTTACTTTAAAATGATTAGCAAAAATATATACATAATACGATAAAATCTTAAGTATTGAATCTGGGTGGTGGGCACAGGGGTTCATTGCAACATTGTTTATTTGAAATTTTTTTAATAATAAAAGAAGAAAAGTAAAGCCAAGCAAAACAGAATTCCTTTTTTAAAAAAAGAGCTAGAGGGAATTCCCCTGGCAGTCCAGTGATTAGGACTCTGTGCTTCCACTGCAGGGGGCCCAGGTTTGATCCCTGGTGAGGGGAACCAAGACCCCACAGGCCATGTGGTGTGGCCAAAATTTTTAAAAATTTAAAAAGAGCTAGATCTGCATATGCTCAGAAGGAGAACTGGTGCTTGCAGAGTGGATTTATGCAGGAAAGGGCAGAGGGCAATGCTGAGGGCTGGTGCTTTCACTTCATGGTTCGGTAAGCTTAGTTGTTTTTCAAAAGCATATAATACTTGTAGAATTTTAAAAAGCTCTTCCATAAGGCCTTACTTTAAACTAAGATACCTACGTTATAAAAAAATTTCTTAAGGAAAAAGAATAAACTGGACAAATTATATCACGGAATACTCAGGAGGTTAAGTATCCTTAGTTGTGCTAAGAATGAGGATATCTGCGGGATTCCTCCTTCAAAATAAAGAGCCAAAAGGGTACTCCCAAATTAAAGTTTAGTGCAATAAATGTATTTATGTAGTTCAAAGTCAGAAGTCAACCTACTTGTTCATTTTTTCACTCTCCTGAGAAGAAGAGTTAATAGCTAAAATAGCTGACTGGGGAGAGTTTATTTACACAGCAAGTCGCCAGGTAAGGTGCCTACTGGCTGCCTCTTCTGAAGAGCTGAGCAAACCCGGTAGCAGGGCTTCTGCATCGGCTCCCGCCGTGGGCCCCCACCACCCTCCCTCTGCAAGCCTGCCGCTGCCCTCACTTCTCCATGCAGAGAACAAGGCCCATGCGTTCTGAAGACACTCATCGTCGGCCTCCTCACACCGTGGGCCCTCCACCAACTTGACCTGACACTACTCCCATGACATGAACATCACATCACATGAAGGCCTCACTTCAGAGCAATCTCATTTTCTCACTTCTGACATACCCTGGAAGCAGGAGAAGTGATTACACTCGTTCTTTTCTTTTTTGCTCCCCTTGCCACCAGACTCAGAGCCTTGCTTCCCATCCCAAATTCCATGTCTATTCTGAACAGCGTTGACAACCTTAGGGATGACCCATATGGTTATCCTTGCCCGTCTCAACTCCAAAGACCTTCACTTCCATCCCTGCACCCCCTACTCCAGACACAGTTTCTTATGACTTTCTTTCAGAATTGCTTTCTACAGACCTTCTTATACTCCAAACTATTCCACCTCTTAATCATGAAAACTCAGCATCCCACCCTCTAACCACGATATCCTCCCATTTCCTATTTCTCACCTCTTTACTCAAATCACTCTGCCGACCCCTCCTCCTCTGGCTTAATCACACCCTCTGACCCCTCTGGCTGTCCTTCCCCTGTCGGCCCAGCGCACCCCCTCCCTCCATCTGCTCCTAAGACTCTCTCCCCAGACTTCTGTTACTGTCACTCTACTCTCTGTCCTGGCTGATCTCATACAAGTCCGAAGCATCAAGGGTCCTCACTCTTTACCTCTGAATCAGCTGCCCCTTTATAGCTCTAGAGCTAGTGCTGTCCAAGAGGACTCTTATGTGAATCATAAATGTGACACATTAAAACGCCACATTAAAAAAGGTAAAACTAGTGGAACTACTTTGAATATATTTTATTTAACCTAACAGATCAAAAATCTCATTATTTTAACATAAAATCAATATAAAAATTACTAATAAGATACTTTTTATTCTTTATTTCATACTAAGTCTTTGAAATTTGTTGCGTATTTACACACAGCACATTCGGACTAGCCACATTTCACACGCTCTATGGCTCCCGTATTGGACAGCATAACTCTAGATCCATTTAATACAGATCTCTCGGTTGTTCCACATGGACCTTACTCAATCTTCCTTAGCCCCCATATCTAGTGCGTCACCAAATTCTACTGGTTCACACTTCTAACTATATCCCTCGTCTATACACTTCTCTCCATTCCCCCCCCATCAACGCCCTGGTTCAAACCACCTTTACCTTTCAGATGGAAAAACACAACAACATCCTAACCAGTCTCCACAGCTCTACCAACAACACCTTAATGTAATGTCAGGCATGAGTTAACGAATAAGCTTTACTGGGGAAAGGTACAAGGCCAGGGTTGGTAAGACAGAAATGTACTCTAGTCTCTCCAGTGACTCTTCAGGCGGCTAACCAGACCAAGATGTGTATTAGGACACGGCATGGGTTCTATTCCAGAGGAGGAAATTTCAGCTCCCTATGGTCTCTCTTCCTATAGGGCAGGCGTGATAAAACACCTTTGTCAGATGGGGAATACTGAGGCTGTTGGGCAGTCTGGATTTGGGGTGTCAACTGTTACAGAGCTGACTCAGAATAAACTGATGATGCACTAAGCCTGGGGATTTGGGGGCAGCTGGGGCTCTTTAAAGCCCATGGAGTTACAGTACCCCCGACTCCCAGTCAGTCCCACATGGAGCTGAGTCTGAGTGTCACTCTTACAGCTGAGGGGTGAGGAGAAGGGGTGCCCTACTTCTCATCTAGCCTGTTGTCTAGATAACTCATCAGTTATCCAGGGTGACTCTTGGACAATTTTGTTCCTTGCCTAACAGGTACCCTAGTCCAAGCTATCCCATACGTTTCTGTCAATTTTTTTACCCGAGTCCTAGGCACTCAATACATTTTTAAAAATGCAAATCTGATGGTAAAATTAGGTAGAATTTCATGAGATTATCACCTGACACCTATCACAAGCTGGCCCGTTTTGCCTGCTCCTTCCTGCAGGAACCGGTACCCAAACTCAGCAAACCACCTGACATCCCCAAAGCAACCATGGTCTTCCATTCCTATATGCCGTCCTCCATGCGATTCTATCTTAAAACAACCTTATTTCACCTGACTCTCTCATACTCATCAACACTACAGCTTTCAGATTCCACACCTCTCACTGAATCAGCCTTCCTGCACTCAAAGTTCATCCCCCTTCACAATTCTGATGCCCTTTTCCCGTGGTCCAAGAGTGCCCTGTGCCTACCTTTATCCTGTCATCCCTGAATTACACCTGTGGCTTGCCAATCTCCCCCTGCTAAAGTGCGGGCTCCTCAAAGGCACAAGCTGTTTTTCTTGCCTGAGACATGACAAGTCCTCAATAAAAGTTTATTAAATGAATGAATAAAAGCTGGAAGTTAAAACATCATGACATACCAGATTTTGTTAGATTATTAGGAGGCTCTGCTTCTTCTAACTGAACATCTGAAAACAAAGCTTCTGAAGGTGGCACCTTCTTCTGCTCATCTTTTAAACTCTGTGCAATTTGCTGTATAAAGAAATCAGAAGGAACATTAAAGTGTAATTTTCAGCTGTGTTTAGCAATATGAACATTCTTTCTATAAGGTAAAAAAATATATACTAATTAATGGATAAACGAACTAATGAACTATGCCAAAACAACACATGGAGATGAAAAAGTTCAATTGGTATAGAGTGTCTCTGTTCTCATAAAGGCACACATAGCCTTTTCTGAACCACTAATTTCAGAACGATTACAAGGTACCTGCTGAAGAGAGCCAAATATGCAAGGCTCAGATTAGAAGCTTAATTTTCAATTTTACATTTAGAAACACAGTGTTCATATTGAAGGCCGGGTACATCCTAGATGTCAGAAATGCCTTTATCAAGGAGTTGGCAAACTCAAACTACAGGTTTTCTCTTTATGTGAGAACAGCTACAGTTTGTTATTTTTTAAGCAGATTTTTAAAAATTATCTTATGGACTGAGACTATTTACCTCTTTTTCACTATCTAAAGAATATCATCAAATATACACAGGTCACTAACTACTAAGTTGGCAATGAAAATCCTACTTATTTACATTGGTTATAAAGGTGGAAATATACAGAAATGAAGGCCTAACACAGCAGTCCCCAACCTTTTGGCACCAGGGACCAGTTTCGTGGAAGACACTTTTTCCACAGATGCGGGGGAGGGTGGATCAGGCAGTAATGCGAGAGATGGGGAGCAGCTGTAAATACAGATGAGGCTTCGCTTGCTCACCCGCCACTCACCTCCTGCTGTGCGGCCTGGTTCCTAACAGGCCATGGATGGGTTGGGGACCCCTGGCCTAACAGACACCCACCTACTGCCAAAAAGAATAGCCAGAGAACTGTTTAGGAGACAGGCTCTGTATCAGTCAGGCCCGTCCTTTCATTCTGCAAACAGAAACCAGAAAGTATAGCTAATCCCTAAATGGCACACAGATGTCACAGCCAGATCACCTTAAATCCCTGACCTTCACCAAAAGAAAAACAAAGCAAATAGATTTACTGGAAGCAGTACACTTAAAACAAGAGGTCGGGCTTCCCTGGTGGCGCAGTGGTTGAGAGTCTGCCTGCCGATGCAGGGTACACGGTTTCGTGCCCCGGTCCGGGAAGATCCCACATGCCGCGGAGCGGCTGGGCCCGTGAGCCATGGCCGCTGAGCCTGTGCATCCGGAGCCTGTGCTCCGCAACGGGAGAGGCCACAACAGTGAGAGGCCCGCATACCACAAAAAAAAAAAAAAAAAAAA
>NW_020837960.1:13237440-13306906 GCF_003676395.1 Aethalodelphis obliquidens | reverse complement strand
CACAACAGTGAGAGGCCCGCATACCACAAAAAAAAAAAAAAAAAAAGAATCCACCTGCCAATGCAGGGGACACGGGCTCGATCCCTGGTCTGGGAAGACCCCACATGCTGCGGAACAACTAAGCCCGTGCGCCACAACTACTGAGCCTGCGTGCCGCAACTACTGAAGCATGCGTGCCTAGAACCCATGCTCTGCAACAAGAGAAGCCACTGCAATGAGAAGCCTGCGCACAGCAATGAAGAGTAGCCCCTGCTCACCTCAACTAGAGAAAGCCTGTGCGCAGCAACGAAGACCCAAGGCAGCCAATAAATAAATAAATAAACAAATTTTAAAAAATAATAAAAGAAAACACTCAGGATACTGGCCATGTGTTGACTAAATAAACATACCAAATGTATCACTAAATTAAACTGGGAGGGGGTATATAGTAAACTCAATCACCTAACATCCTATCAGACAGCACTATTAAAACAGGTATCCTATCTAGAATGTAAAAACTGATACAAATGAGACAAGGAAAGGAGGGGAGGAAGGGGAGAGAGCACAACTCCCTAGATCAGGCTGAGAAACACCTGTTTATACCAGTCTGCCCAAGAAGCTGGAGCTGCTGAAGGCCCCCATCAAGAAGAAGGGGGCAGCCTCCTCCTCCACCAAGATACCTTCCTAAGGATACAGCCCCAGCAGAGGCCATCTCTGCAGACCCCTCCTCTGTGCTCAGACCTGTGCAGGTGACCCCATAGGGAGGAGGGATATGCTCCCCAGAGCCTGGGGTTGTGCCTCAAACTTTACTGTGGGTCTGGCCCATGGGCAGGTGATCAGCAGGTCTGAAATGCACTGACTGGTTGGCTTCCCAGGGTGCCAAGAACTCAGTATAGGCCAAGGCCGGGAGGATGCCTTCACCAAGTTCCTGTGTTCCCCCCTCACCCTTCCCATATCCAGTCTTCACTGGCTTAACCTGGAGCAATAAACCTGATTTTGTCATTCAAAAAAATTAATAAACAAATAAAAAGAATTTCCAGGTTCTAATTCTGTTTAAGCACTAATACCCTATGCATTATTTTAACTCTGTACAGCACTCAAAGAAAATGAAGATACATATGTAACTGAAAGATTAGTGAGATGTACCTAAGTCTTCAAACCATAAACTGGACACCAGCACTGTGTAATTTTGAGGAGACAACCACCAGAGTTTTTAATGAGAGAAGACGACACATGGTTATGTGACCATCAACTCTGGTGGCTTATATGTTATTAATCCTCTTCTATGCCACTTACCAAAAAAAAGAGAAATCATAGAAAGCACTAATTCTATTTAAAAATTGAGAAGACACGCTTCCTGGAAAAGGACAGAAAACCGAATCAAATGTTTATAAAATACAACTTGAAGGAGGGACAATCTAACAAATTATATCTGTTCAGTTTTTTTAAATTTTTATTTCCTATGATTTCATGGCAAGTTTATCTTGATTTTTGCATCCTGAATGAGAATTAAAAAGAAAAATTCTATTTTCACCAGTATAAAATATCCAAAAGTTGTGTGGGGTAGGGGAAAGATCAAATAAGAAGACCCTACCTCCATCATTACTAACTTATCAGGATACGCTAGATCTCCAGGAGCTGGTTTATAGCCTGTGATGTCTGTCTGAATGTAGATGTGGGTTCGGTAGACAAGTCGCTCTTGTACATCTTCCAACATCTGCTTTACTCCAGCTGCAAATGCCCCCAACTGTTCAGCTGATAAAAAAAAAGGTCAATCACCCATTCCTTCAGATTTAAAAAATACTTTCTTTAAACAAGCAAAAATATTACAAAATTGTCTAGTAATAGTATAAACCACTCTTGCTTCAGGGACTGGCTGTATTCTATTTTGGTATGACTTAGTGACCTTAGAAAAATTTAATAAATGTCTTCCAATTTCCTCAAATTTAAAATTGGAAAATAAATTTGCCCTTACATCTTCTTCCTGGGACTCTGTGAAATAATTTCCATTATTAATGTGAATAATAATCTTAATTTTAAAGTGCTTTGTGTTTTTTTAAAAGGTATCTCTATAGCTTCATACCAATCCTGAGAGATAGCTAAAGCAGCTTATTAATTAGGTTATCACCCCCATTTTACAGATAGAGTCCCACAGATATTAAATGACTTGTTAACATTCTCACAAAGAAAAATGAATAAAAAAATAAAATGAGGGAATTCCTCAGCGGTCCAGTGGTTAGGACTCTGCACTTTCACTGCCGAGGGCCCGAGTTCAATCCCTGGTTGGGGAACTAAGATCCCACAAGCTGCGCAGTGTGGCCAAATAAATAAATAAAATGAGATATGCGTTTGTATAGAATTTCTTCATTTCTAAGATGCCATCAATGTTAAGACACACCAGTGATTCAGTATCAGCTTTCCAAGGGCTGGGGAGTTGGAGGCATTACACACTCATATAAATATTTACATTAATTTTAAAAATCATCTTTAATTCACAGGCATTAAAATGGGAGAAAATGTACATCTTAGAATGAACTAAATGCAATAGAATAAGAAACTCGGGAAGAGTAACAAACCTATAGTGTCTCTTAAGGAAAGTCAAAGTAAGGACAATAATTTCTGCCAGTAAAATGATTACCTGAAGGGTATTTTTTAAAGGTACCTAAGTATCACTAGGAAAATCATGTTTTTTATGACAATCAAACCAATTGTTAAAGCATGTATTAGATGAATAAAGTAGAGCTACTCCAGAGAATTGCTTTTCTTTATTTGTAATTTCAAAAAAGATGAATTATTACTATGTATGTATGCTAAAACAATTTCTGTTTTTTAAATTAAGACTATGCAATACAGTCAATTACTTTATGTACTCTGGTAATAGTGTACTAGAAATACCCAACCCAAAACTGATGGTCAGTTCTCTATGGATTTCAGATGCCAGAAAGAATAGTAGCTATAATTATTTTATTACTAATTTTGCCCAGATTTAAAAATTCTTTCCCCATTATTATTTAGTCACAGAATAAGGTGCATCTTGATTCAAAAAGAGACAAGGCATCAACCCAAGTTTTAAAAATATTGTTTATATAGGGATGGGGGGGAGGTACTAATCTTTTTCAGATTCATTGAGCCATAGATATAATTAAAAAGACCTTTGAAATGATCATTTCTACTTATTTACCATTATTCTGTACATGATCTTCAAGCACCTCGTTTTTAAGAATCCCACAAAGTTCCGATAAAGTCTCTAAGTGAATAACGTGAATGATCAATGGCCTGAAGACATCATACAATGACACACACAGTTTCTCCAAAAGTTCACTAAAATGAAAGAATAAAACATGGTTATCAGCAGTAATCCTTTCAGTATTTCCTAATAGTTTAAAAGTCACCCTTGATTGCTTCCAGCCAAAAAAAAAAAAATATATATATATATATATACACACTGGAAAATAGTACGTGGGGACATTATATGATGAGAAGTGAAAGGCTGAAAGTAATTCTGTGAACTGTTTTTGCTAGAATCAATAATCAAGCTCAGAATTAATAAGCAATCCTCAACAATTAGCTGGCCCCAGACGAGTGTCAATTTATTACAACTTGTACTTATGTCAGCAATAATTTTGTGTATGTCCTTTCAAAAACAATAAAAAATATTTCAGTAGACTTAATTTTCCTTTTATAACCTACACCACTATGAATCAAATGGTGACATTTTCCCCAGGAAAGATAGGTTCAAAACTCTTGAATACTTACAGACTTAGATAAACAAAACTCAAAATATTCTGAACATACACCAAGTATTTTGACAATTTTAAACATTTGAAAAGAAAAACATTAGGCTGTCTATACTCTTTATATTGTCAACAGTACTCTTCTATATATAGTATTTCATCAAAACCGTAAGATATATTTGTCTCTTCCCCTTTACAAGAGTCATAATCTTGGAATTTTTTAACAGTCAAAACCACCAATATGAAGAACCCAAAAGTGACTGACAATGGGTTTGAAAGACACTTTGAGAAAAATAAGGAAAAGGATTTTAAATAGTATCTACGTTTTTAAGTGTCCTTCATTAGTTAGAATCATAGAATTTTTTAAATAGAAGGAATTATTACACTTAGTGTAGATAAAGGGATCTAGATACCAAGATAGTTCCCTATACAAGATTCTTACTATCATAACTTATTGTCTCCATAATTATAAACAATATGAAAGCATGTTGGCCTTTAAGCTGCACATTTATTTCAAAATAAATAACCACTGTCCCATCCAACAATATTATGTTCACATACCCACAAAAGTTAAAACACTCCATAGTTAACTTTAGAATACTCCTATAATAAGCCATTACAGCCATTAGCGAATTAAATCTTAAAAACAAGAGTTAGATTCCGTGTACCACCTACTCTAATTTTGATGTTGGTTTTGTAAAAAATTCGTTATAAAGTTGGTGCTCATCCTGGCATACATGAACCATAAAGGCACAGCCACTGCGAATCTGCGGGAAACAAACACACACCATCTACAGTTAGAGACACACAACAACTCCAGCATTTATGAAATAAAGCCAACATTTTATTTACAAAGAGACTATGCATATATAATTCATAAAAAAACTCCCTGAAGAACAGAAAATGGTTTTCTGCACAGTGGAACTATCGATGATTTTTATTTTCTTCTTTATGCTTTCTAAGCTTTTGACAATGAAAATTACTCTTCTAGTTGAAAAGTATTTAAAAAAATAATCTTTATTTTTTTTCTATAATCTGACTTAAAATCACACTAAACAAAAAAGCACTTCTGCAGCAAAAGCTAAGATTAATTTGTCTACATAAATCCAGAAACTTTGAAACTTCATCTTTCAAAAAACAATACTGATTTGTGAATCTTCATACTTCAAAAAATCAATCAAAATGAGAATATTTTGCCAAATTGAATGCTAATTACTAAACTAGATTTGTCATAACAGAAAGAAACATTATGTAAGTTTGTTGATATGGGGACCAAAACTTATTTACCCAAGTATAGTTTCTAGGGTATCATAACAGCTCAAAAGAAGGTTTAACATTAAACCACAACAGGCAGAAACTCACCAAGGCACAGTGGTCTCTGTTATTCTGGCTGGTTAACTCTGTTACAGTACAAGTAATACTAGGGCCCAAAAGGAGTTCCCGCTGATCAAGGTAACACTGGTGGATGTCATTTAGCAGTTGTTGGTATCTGATGAAAAGCAAATGAGATTGGAGTACTGTATAAACTTCTGATTTCAGATATGTAAATTAAATCCAATCTTAAATCCCAAAATAGGTTGCCAAACCTCCAAAGCTATATGGTTACTGCTCATTTGCCCACATTAAATACTAGAAATATTTATGTATATAAAGAAAAAACAAATCATAATGAACTACCATAACCTTTATCTTTTAAGGACAGATTTATCTTCCACAAGTAGTGATGTTACATCTACCTAAATGAGAAGGAAATCCTGCTATATGGGAAAAAGATGCCTTACAAACTCACCAAGTCAGGTCTGTGACCTTGCTCCCCAAACTGAGCTGTGTGCTACAAGAAAAGTCGTGTACAGCATGCAAGGTAATTGCTCAGAAAATATCAGGGATGTAACAGACTTGGCAAAATAGCACTTCAAGGAAGGTAATTTGGAAATTGAAGAACCTGTGGGTACTCACTCAGGTATTTTTTCAGATCGTTGTTCTATTTGTTCGATGAGAGTCTGGAATAAAGAAAAGTCCACTAACTCCATCTGTTTTAGTTATATTTTCAATTGCTTTCTGATTATGATAGTAACACAAGCTCATGTTAGAAAATCTGTGACTACAGAAAAGCTGAAACATGAAAATCACCTAAAACACAAAAAAATTAATCACAGTATTTCAGAATATTTTCTTTCAGTTTTTGTATGCACAGTTACTACATTTTTCTTTTTAAACAAAACTGGAATTATACTATATATTCAGCTTTGCAATCTGCTTTTCTTTTTTAAAGATTTTTTAAAATTTTTATTTATTTAATTTCTTTCTGGCTGAGCTGGGTCTCGTTGCTGTGCATAGGCTTTCTTCTAGTTGCAGCGAGCGGGGGCTACTCTTCGTTGAGGTGCACGGGCTTCTCATTGCGGTGGCTTCTTTTGCTGGGAGCACAGGCTCTAGGTACACGGGCTTCAGTAGTTGTGGCACACGGGCTCAGCAGTTGTGGCTTGTGGGCTCTAGAGCGCAGGCTCAGTAGTTGTGGCGTATGGGCTTAGTTGCTCCGAGGCATGTAGGATCTTCCTGGACCAGGGCTCAAACCCGTGTCTCCTGCATTAGCAGGCGGATTCTTAACCATTGAGCTGTATCTGGGATTACACTGATTTAAAATATTGCACTGGCTCTCTACTTTTCCTGAATTAGCATGACATGCAACATCCTCTGTGAGATGGTCTTTGCCATCTTTCCTTTCTTCTTTCCTATCACACCCTACTGAAAGTCTTGTATTCCAGTCTTAAATGAGGTCCTCCCAAAATACAAGTCTTTTATGTCTCCACAACTTTCTCTATACATGCTGCTCTCTCTGTATAAAATATCCTTATCAATCCCCTCAAGTCTGCTATAAATCTACGTTTTTTTTAAGCTCAAGTATCATCTTCAACTGGAAACCTTCCCTGAGCATTCCAGGAACAGCTAGGTGTTTCCTCCTCTGTGGGCTTAAAGGACCTCAACATACACTGCTATAATGTGGAAGGACAAAGCCTATCTTTCATTCAGGTTCATTTTCCTGGTATAAACAAAGGACCTAACATACATTAGCGTTTCAAAAGGGCTGGCTAAATAAATTTCATAGCATTATCTTATTTATGTCAATAGACTTACTCTGACTTTGGGGGCAGCAGCTCGAAATTTCACATAAAATAATGTGAAGGCATTGTCTGCATTAGGTACAGATGAAGGATCCTAAAGAAACATGGGGGAGGATAGGCAAGGAAGAAAATTAGCGAACAAATAATTATTCAGAAAATATAACACAAACCATTTCATATGGCTACTGCTTGGCCTATATACCAACCAAAAGCTTACAGAGAGAAAGATTAAATACTATTATTGCTACACATGAGAAATAATTATGTGGAGCTGTCATCTCTCTCTACTTTATAATTAAAATTTATGCTATGTTACATGAATTTTGGTGGTAAAAAGACTGAACTCAGATTCATACTCAGTCACTTTCTGAGTGTAGGACTTCGGTCAAATTACTTAACCTCTCTGAGATTTATGCATCCATTACATGGTGATAACACATATGCACAAAGGTTTTCCACAGCTCAGTTATAAAGCACTAACACACAGTAGGTACTAGTACTTATCAGGCATCAGTTTCCTAAAATAAAATTTTGCAAAATAGAAAAATTATATAGTCTGTTATGTCAGCTAAGAGCAACGTGAACGGTAAAATGCAATACAAAACTCAGCAGCTTTGAACTAAAAGCTCAAGATAGTCCATATTCTTTAGAAAGTAGGCTGAAAAAATAAAATAAATTATCTTTCAGGTTTTATCTTCTTAGGAAAGAAATGTGCTCAGTGACCATCTGATCTAGCTCCACTCTTATTTTCTAACCTAACATGCTGCTAATTTTCCACCTTGCATCTACTAAAATCTGTAATTGATTAATTTGTCTTTTTCCTTCTTTACTGATTATTTCTCCTGAACATAAGCTCCATTAGGGCAGGGACCTTGTTAGCTCCTTTCACTACTGTACAGTTCTTAGTACAATGCCAAGCATTTAGAAGGCATTCAATAAAAATACATTTGCTAAATACAGTAAATTAAATTATCCATCATTTGTAAAGAAAGAAATTCAAATTATCTATCATATGTAATTCTACCACTCAGACAGAACCACTTTTATTATTTTGGTGTATTTCCTCCTAATATTTTCTTTAAAAAGATAGGAAAAGAAAAAGTTAAAGTGAGAAATAGTTTGCATCTTATTTTATTATTTATCATATAGTACTGAATATTTCTCACACTGTTATATATTCTTTGAAAATAAGACTGTGACAGACATATATAATACAGGCATTTTTTCTTATTATAAATAAAACTGCAACACGTATTTATTTAACAAAAGGTAAAAAAAAAAATTGGAGTTACTAGATACTAATCTCAGACTAACATTATGGAAAATAAATGAATTAAAAAAAACAAAAACAAAAATCACCTCACCAGTTAACTCACCCTTTTTAATAACTGACTTGTGAGGTTCTGTAGTGTGTTCACTGTATGTGTCTTCATGAGGTGCAAAGCTTTAGAAAGACACTGCTTAAACTTCAGTAAATATACAGGATAATCTTTAAAATTTGGCTGTAAAGGAAAGGGAAAGATTTACAAAAATGAAGCAAACTTTTAATGAAAACCAACCTGTCCTTTATGTAAAGCTATACAGAAAGTTCAAAAGAAGATCTTATGTAGACTGTAAGCTCCTTGAAGACAAATACTATGACTGTCTTGGTCATAGCCAAATTCCCTGTGCCTGGCACAAAGCAAGGGCTCAATAAATATTTGCAGCTTTTAGCAAAATATATTCTCAGTACCCCACAGACCTCAAGGCTAATATGTGAGGCCCAACTAAGAAAAGAAAAGGAGTTGGGTGAAATAAATACAGCTATAAATCCTTGGAGGGCAGAAAGAGATGGTCATTAAACCAAGGGACGTGTCCTTTTATTCCCCCCCCTCAAGTAATACTTTTTGTTTCCAAGGAAGTATCTATCTAGCAAAACAGTTAAGTCAACAGTCTAAAAATCACTAGTCCTTTTAGATGGGATAAAGTTGTGTCAACCAGCCGCTTTTTCTATTCCAGGGGTTGCTGCAGCAGCTGAAAGCATTTTTTACATCACTACTGACAATGACTAAGAATTTACTATAGTTTTTCTTCAAGTATATTACAGAAAGAAATAATTAGTTTACTGCATAAGAAATGATATAATAGGGATGTTAAGATTTCTTTAAAACACACAGAAATACCATGACTTACATGAGATGATATGTATGTAATACAGTCATCTAACTTGGCCAGCATTGGTATAAATCCTTCACTATTCACAGACAGCGTGGGAGAATTCAATTTCTTTAAGGGAAAAAAAATTTTTACGTCTTAAGAGTCACCAAATATACTCAAATGCAGCCCATGTGTGACAATGCAATAAAGAAAGGACAAATTTAAAAGAATATGGATTGAATTCAGTTTACTCCTAATGACCTTTAATGGGGCTCTTCACGAATTAGCAAACATTTTATACTCCATTGCACAATGTTATATTAAAATAATACATCATGTACCTAGATTTCCCACTTTCTAGCACTTTACAACATAAATTTTCCACTTCCAAACACTGGCGACCTTCTCAAGGTTAAAAGATTAACTACCAGTTACCATGTTCAGCAGTCATACTGAAAGTAAAATATAAATAAACATATACAAGTAGTACTAATATAAGGTAATATATAATATAAACATGAGTTAATATTTAATATAATAGATTAAATGATAAATATTAAAATATATAAACCTATATAATATATATAAAAGATAAGTAAAATGACCCAATTATTTCTTATCTTGATATACAAATAGTTTGGCAATGATTTATATTTCCCATTGCATTCCACTGTTAACTGGCTACTGGTTTTATTTCTAACTCTTTCGTAAACTATAATAATTTAGATTTAATAATTTTAATAACATGATTTATATGCAGTTATTATGATTAATTTATGAGCCAGAATACAGAGAAATATAATTTACACATAAGTCTTTACTGTGACTACCTCTTTGGGATCCAAGAATCCATTATGAGGACTATACTCTTCCTCAAACTAAACATGAGATTAGTTTAAGAAGTGTTTTAATTACTATTATAGAAGTACAACCATAGCAAGATTTAAAATGGAATATTTCTTCTTATAACCTTCACAGCTTACAAATATGATACTATTAAGAGTTAACCAACAAAGAGATTTTAATAGCAAAAATACAATTTAAGAAGAACTATTATTTAAATCATATTTGGAAATCTGAACTGGTAATGGTATGTCCATCACTCACAAACAGGAATATCTTAACAACAAGCAAACTATTAAGTTAAAATATCACTCAAGCCAATTTATAAGGTTAAAGATTATACTCAGAATGGGAAATATAAAATAAAGCCACTAATTCTAGAAAAAATAAAGAACAATGCTTACTGTGTTAATAGTTTCCAATTCATTAAAATAGGAAAGCTTTTGTTGAATGTTTTCAGCCAGATCAACAAGTTCCGACTTGAATTTTTTAAAAGAGAAAAATCAATTATTATGAGAACATAAGAATCAACACTCCAGTCTCAAAATTACATCGAGGAGATTTATACTAGACATACAGGTTTATATTAGATATATGATTTCAGAATAATGCCCAAAGATTTCTGCAGTCATGGGCTAAAATAAGCAATGATTATTACAGTAAGTTACATATCTTTTTATAAAATAACAGATGATTACCTTTTTAAAAACATACAAAATATACATAGATAAAATTCTGAGATAAGTATAGTAACTTAAATATTCTATCTTTAAGTCACAAGTTTAAGTGCAACCTAGATCTGTTCATCTTTTCATAAACCCCACCATTAGTATAATGACTATGCCTTGTTTGAAAAGTGTCAATAGGGAATTCCCTAATGGTCCAGTGGTTAGGGCTCAGCGCTTTCAGTGCCAAGGACTGGGTTCAATCCCTGGTCGGGAGCTAAGATCCCGCAAGCCGCGCAGCACAGCCAAAAAAAAAAAGAAAAGTGTCGCAAATGTGAATATACCCTCTTCACTCTGAAACTGTACTGAGACCTAACAGCTCAAAACATACGAAAGCTTGCCCGTGCCTCTGCTGACATAAGCTTAAAAGCAGGCTGTCAAGGTAATAATTTGCATACTTAGCACAGGGCCTCACACAGAGAAGTGTTCAAAATATACTTGGAGAAATAAAGGAAATTAGAATTAAATTGTATTCATTTATTTAAAAATAAAATATTAAACATAGTCAGTCACTGACACCCTCTCCTACTCCAAATTACCTGCTCTTTCAGGAGCTGTTCACAGGCTTCATGTAGGGTTCCTGTCTTATTGGACACAAAAAGATACTGTTTCTGCAATGATTCCAGATGCTGAAGAGCATTGTTGACATCATTCAATATAGCATCACACTGCTCCTGAAACCCAGACAAGTAATCCCTCATCTGTCTAGAAAACAGAACCAAAAGGGGATTGGCAATAATATTTTCCCCCAATAAGCACAGACAATAAACAACAAGGTCTCGTTTTCCTCCAAATGCTTGCATTTCAGAAGGGAAGTCTGACCTATTCAAAAAGTTTATTATATTCAGAAATATAGCAAAAACTGTCACAAACTGTTTCAGTACTTAAGAAGGAAAATGATTGAAACTATGAGCAATAAAAGGAATCAGCCTTAAAGCCATAAACTGGCTTTTCACATGTAGGGCAGTAAATCATGGGCTCAACTTTCAAAGACTGGGACACCAGGCCCATCCCAAGGTAACAAGTAGGTCCATCCTTCAGGTCATGTCTGCCTTTGAGAGATGGTGTGATGTCATGGAAAGAATTTTGGACTTGGAATTGGAAGACCTGAGTCCAAGTCCCAGCTCTGCCCAAGTCTCCATGACATTAGGCAAGTATTTAATAGTTCCAGGCCTCTGTTTACTCATTTGTAAAATGGGAATAATAACACCTTTCCTTATAGAGCTGCTATGAAGATTAAATGGAATCATACATCAAAGAGCCTAACACAATGCCTAGCAATAGTAGTCACTTAATTAATGTTAAATGAATATAAATGTTCAACCCACGGTCCCCAAATCAGCTAGAAACAGTACAGTCACTTCCCCCACGCCGTCAATATACACAAACAAAACAACATAGTTCACACCCTGCCTAGTTGGCCATCCCTAAAGTCTCTTGGGTCTCTCCCTCTAAAGAAAGGCAGCAAACACCTCTTAGAGTTCCTGACAAAACTCCCACTTGATTCCAAGCCTTTCTAGAGTTATCTAAAATCAACCTCTGCCCCTCCTAACCTATTAATTACAATGTGACTTTTTTTAAAATCACACAACTTCCAGTACCAGTTGGAATGACCCACATCCTTTCTAGCTATTCTTAAAGAAAATGTTGCTGTTCAAGTTTTCTTTGTACCTTAATTTTGTTTAAAGGCACAGATAACGAAATGCTTAAGATGATCTAAGAATTAGGACAGCCAACAAATATAAGAGCCACATACCTATATTTAGTTCCTTCATCCTGATCCATCTGAGTTTGTAGCTTTGCAAACCATGAGAAAAACTGGAAAAATAGGGTATTATGTTGTCAACAAAACTAAAACAGACAAAATGAAAAGTGGTTACATGCTAAACAGCAAGTCAAAAGGGTAGACACTAAGTCTTACTGTTTGGGGCTCAGACATTTATAGCTGTAAGCCAGGAGATGACAATTTAATTGCATGGTCAGTGTCTACATTCCAGGAAAAGCAAAGTATCTTAAAAACACGGGCCATTTTCAGAGTTAAATAAGAAAGAGTATTAACACGATAATATGTAGAAATAAACATTTCTTCCTAAGAAGCTAATGCCTACCTGCTAGTTTGCCAAATTTGAGTAGGTAACATAGGGCTCTGGGTAAATATTAATGTTATCTAATAATAATTGTGAGAATATAAGCTCAGAAATAATATAAAGGAGTGGTTTAAAAACATAGCTTTTGCATCGGCCAAACCTGGGTTTGAATTCTGGTCCTACCATCAAGTTGTATACTTAAAATGAGTACATTTTATTGTATGTAAATTATAACAATGTATTAGATCTTTTTTTAATTTAATGAGAGATATGCAAGTGAAAATTTAATCCAGAAGATCTTTTTCTTTTTTTTCAAATAGTCCAAGTAAATTCACAGACATGGTGCAAGATTATTTTCTATAATTCTCAAGTGGGATTCGAAGTCAAAGGTATACTTTATTCTCTCAAGATACTACTCTTGCCAAGTACCTTGGCTTTCGTTTCCTGAACACTGATTGTGTGCCTGGTACACACTGCATTTACATGCATTATCTAATTTAATTCTCATAAAAGTCCTATAAGTATATAATTATCTTTGTTTTACACATTAGGAAACAGAGATCTGAGAAGATAAGTAATTTGCCTAAGCTCACAAAGATGGTAAGTGATAGAGGTGACCTTCAGATCCAGGTTGGCCTAACTCTAGAGCTAGAGCTCTTCATCACTTTGCAGCACTGCCTCTCTTGACTTAGTGCAGAGGTCCCCAACCTTTTTGGCACCAGGGCCCGGTTTCATGGAAGACAATTTTTCCATGGACCCAGTGGGGGGCAGGGGGGGATGGTTTTGGGATGATTCAAGTGCATTACATTTACTGTGCACTTTATTTCTATTACTATTACATTGTAATATATAATGCAATAATTATACAACTCACCATAATGCTGACAGGAGGTGGAGCTCAGGCGGTAATGTGAGCGATGGGGAGCGGCTGTAAATACAGATGAGGCTTCGCTCGCCCGCTGCTCACTTCCTGCTGTGCAGCCTGGTTCCTAACAGGTCACGGACCACTACCGGTCCATGGCCCGGGGGTTGGGGACCCCTGACTTAGTGTATATGCAATTCAGCACATTTGCTTTATGTTTCACTTGGTAAATGCCTTAGCTCTGATTCTTTTTTTTTAATTGAAGTATGGTTGATGTACAGTGTTGTGTTAGTTTCAGGTGCATGGCAAAGTGATTCAGTTTTATGTGTGTGTGTGTGTGAGTGTGTGTGTGTGTGTGTGTGTGTGTGTCTATCTGTTCTTTTTCAGATTCTTTTCCCTTATAGGTCATTACAAAATATTGAGTATAGTTCTCTGTACTGTACAGTAGGTCCTTCCTCAGCTTTGATTCTTAAGAGGACAGAAAGATGAGACAGAGGAAGCAGCAGAAGAAACTACTGTACATTTAAGTTTATAGTTGGGAATAAGCAAAAACCAAGAGATTTCACATGCTAAATTTCAGAAAAATAACTATAAGCGTTCATCTAAAGAGCATATTGAGGTTTTTAAGAAAGAAATTACCTAGCAGCAAGCAGTGAGGGGTGCGGTTGGGGGGTCTGCATGTGTGCATGTGTCAACGCACATGCATGTTGGGGGACACATTAACACAGACACGTACTGGGAGAAGGTCTAAAGGGCATAAGATATCAAAACCTTAATAAATCTAATAGTCTATCCAAACTTGGAATAGCATATTTTTATCTGTACTGCAAATAAAACTGGGCAACAGGTTCATTTAAAACACTTAAGAAATAACCACAACTAACACAAAATCAAAAATGTTCTAGAAATAGAAACAGTTTTGGGAAAGATCACTGGTGTTCTCCTTACTTGGTGCAAGTAATATATCCTTCTTTCTCCAGCTCCCCCCGCCCCACCCCAAAAAAAAAGATGTCCTAGAAAGACTTTAACTACAGTTTCAAATGTTCACAACTTTTAATTAGGACCTCTGTCTTGAGACATTTAAAACAATCAAATATCCTTAGAAATAATGCTGCCATTCACCTGCTGTGCAGTTTCAATTCTTTCTTCTTCCATTTCTAAGGAGGTGAATCCCTTCAAGAGAATGTCTTCTGTAGATTCAGGCACTACTGAAGTCTGTGCAATGGGCAGCGACTGGGATGTTAAATTGCACAAGTCTTCAATTGGGAGCTTGAAAAAAAAAGAGCCACAAAGATATTCAAATAACTTGAAAATTCTCTAAACTTAACTCAAGATTGATATTCCACCTCAGGTGTTTTGAAAGAGAAAGAAATGTTTTCTGTTAAATCGTCTGATGTTAACAAGCGCCATATGATACTAACACTTAGAACCAGGTTCTCTCTATATTAAATGCTGGTCTCAAAATATAAACTTGACACCAATACCCAACCATTTGCAAAGTATGGTTTTTGAGTTACCTTTTGAAAACTGGTGGTGAATCTGTACTAATCCACACACCTTTTCCTACTGGAACTTCTTGGGAACTAGCACCAAGGCAAAGGCAAAACCTGCATGCTAATGAAAGCAGCCGGCCCTCTCCATTATCAACACAAAAGCCTCACCTCATTAATAGAAAACAGAAAACAAATCGTACCCAAGAATCAACTACCAACAACTATATCCCCTTCTACTATTTCTACACTGTTGCCACACTTCACCCTCGTCTTCTTGCTGACAAATTCTGAAATTACAACTGAAAAGAAAGAATTTCAGAATTTCCCATCAGCTTCAGAAGAGCCTCACCTTGAGGCCATCAGACCTACAATACTGTCTAGTTTGCCATTACTAAAGATATTCCAGGTGTTCATTTACCTAGGGTCATACAGACAAGCTGTTTTTGGACTTAAAAGAAAGGGAGTGTGAATGCTGGGGAAGGTAAATGGGTGGAATTATTTCGTTTCAATCCCAGTTTCTGCCCTTAAGGCATGACATCTAAGGTCCAGCAATAAAAGACCTTAATCCAAGGCCTTAGGAAATTGCCTCCTGTCTATTTTTCTAGATACAGAAATTTCAGCTGAAGACAGTATTTTCTCTTCAAAGCTAAAATAAAATAAGCTAGATGCAAAATGCACCATCATTAATTTAGAAATACAACACTTTAAATATGGGGGGAGGGAATTCCCTGGCAGTCCAGTGGTTAGGAGTCAGTGCTTTCACTGCTGTGGGCCCAGGTTTGATCCCTGGTCTGGGAACTAAGATTCTGGGAGCAGTGCGGCATCAAAAAGAAAGAGAGAGACACACAAAATGAGAGAGAGAAAGAAAGAGAAAAAGAAAGAAAGAAAGGAAGGAAGGAAGAAAGGAGGGGGGAGAGAGAGAAAGAGGAAGGGAGGGAGGGAGGGAAGGAGGGAGGAAGGGAGGGAGGGAGGGAGGGAGGGAGGAAGGAAGAAAGGAGAGGGGAGAGAGAGAGAAAGAGGAAGGGAGGGACGGAGGGAAGGGAGAGAGGGAGGGAGGGAGGGAGGGAGAGAGGGAGGGAGGGAGGGAGGGAGGGAGGGAGGAAGGAAGGAAGGAAGGAAGGAAGGAAGGAAGGAAGGAAGCGAGGGAGGGAGGGAGTTTTGTGTCTGGGTTGAAGTGGGGCTGCACCTTCGGGCGCAGTAAAGCACATCACAGTGCGGCCTGGTTTGAACCCTGCTCACTTAATAAGCGTGTTACAATGGGTAAATCACATAATGCTTCTAAATCTCTATTTCTTCTCTGTAAAACAGGAATTACATTATCTGTATCATGAGGCCATTGTGAAATGAAGAAAACACAGGTGTAAGAAAACAGGCTCCTTGGACCACTGGGAAGCTGCAGACAGAAAAAAAGTGTTCAGAAAGGTCCTCAATCTGCTTTCTCCCAGGAGGGTCCTGGATGTACAGAGATACGTCTTACTAAGGGCATCATTGTTCAACATAAACTCTTCCTGAATGGTGACACAATCCCTGAAGAGAAAAGGACTGTTGGGCAGGAAGAATTAAGTTTCTGAAATCTGATGAGAATCTATCTTGACTCTAACGTGTCACCAGCAACTGTGTGCTGCCACCAGAGGTTCTGAGGACAGAGGAAGCTGAGCTGAGCTAAGCCTACCTGCTCACGCTCTGTGCGAGTTACCAACAACAAGCTGTCTCCTCGGAGACAATGCTACGTGTATTTAGCGTAATGCCTGCCAAATAATACACACGATCAACCGGAGCCGCTTCTATTTATCATATTACTATTCCTACTCATTGGTAGTAACAAAGTAAATTTATTTCTTTTTATTTATTTTTATTGAAGTATAGTTGATTTACAATGTTGTGTTAGTTTCTTGTGTACAGCAAAGTGATTCAGAAATATGTGTGTGTATATATATATATATTCTTTTTCAGATTCTTTTCCATTATAGGTTATTACAAGATATTGAATATAGTTCCCTGTGCTACACAGTAAATCCTTGTTGTTTATCTATTTTATATATAGTAGTTTGTACCTATTAGTCCCAAACTCCTTATTTATCCCTCCCCCACTTTCACCTTTGGTAACCATAAGTTTGTTTTCTATCTCTGTGAGTCTGTTTCTGTTTTGTAAATAAGTATTTGTACCACTTTTTAGATTCCACATATAAGTGATATCATATGATATTTCTCTTTCTCTGTCTGACTGACTTAGTATGATAATCTCTAGGTCCATCCATGTTGCTGCAAATGGAATTATTTTATTCTTTTTTATGGCTGAGTAATTGTATATATGTGCCACATCTTCTTTATCCATTCCTCTGTCGATGGACACTTAGGTTGCTTCCATGTCTTGGCTATTGTAAATAGAGCTGCTCTGAATGTTGGGATGCATGTATCTTTTCAAAGTAGAGTTTTCTCCTGATACATGCCCAGGAGTGGGATTGCTGGATCAAATGGTAACTCTATTTTTAGTCTTTTAAGGAACCCCCATACTGTTTTGCATAGTGTCTGCACCAATTTACATTCCCATCAACAGTGTAGGAGGGTTCCCTTTTTACAGTAAGTAAATTTACAAATCAGAATCTATACTGCTTCTTGGGAACAGAATCGTCTAAGTTACCTTTACAAAATTATAGTTTATTAGTAGTAAAATTTAGTTATATATGAACAGATAATGACAAAATTCAAACACATAATTCTATCAGCACTGTTTACCTGACACCTAAGGAGGAAAAGGGAGAGAGACGTGGATCAGGTACAGATTTGAAAAATACACCAGAAAGCACATGGAGACTAGGCTAAGAGAATGCTAGACAGAGTGTTGCTTGCACCTTGATAATAAGAAAAAGACAAATAATCTACAAAATCAGGTTCTTGAAGCCATCAGAGAGTTGAGGTTCCAGAGTAACTAAGTAGCTTAAAATCTAGAAAAAGATGGGTATCTCCAGGCAGAGACAGAGTGAGAGCACGGGCTTACCGTGGCAGATTATGGAAAAAGAGATGACAAATGCCACACAAGTAGGTAAGAATTAGGCTAAAATTTCTTTCAAATTACTAAATGCTACAGGACGGGTGAGTACAGAATGCTTGGAAGTCACAGACACAAGGGGAATTTGCACCCACTCACATGGTCTTCACGGACCTCCACCAGGTGCTCATGAGGAAGAATGAGGACTGGCGGTGCAGGCTTAGAAGAGGAGGGGCCTGGGGAAAGTGGGGCACAAAGCCCCATCCAGACCCTTCTCCCCAGTGGAACAAAATCTTAAGACATTGAAAAAAGGACAGCAAGCCCTATCAACCCTAGGGCACAGCGGAGAACACACTACAGCCGGGGAAAGGGAAAAGAAAACAACCATTACCCCTGGAGGAGAGGCAAGAAAGAACCCAAGACCCAGAACATTAGAGGTCTCCTACTGCCGGAGGAGGGCAGAGTCAGTAAGAAACTCCACCCTTGATTCCCAGGGGCAAAGGCCTGCCTAAGACTGAGACTGGACGCAGATGATAGAAAACGCCCACCTACCACCACCAGGCTATAGAGCGCCAGCAATGCTCTCCTGTGGGAGGGGCAAGAGCACAGACACCCTCTGAGACACAGGCGCACAGCACACCAAAAGCTGAGGGTTGAGAAGGAAGGTTAAGAAGACCCTGCAGTAGCCCAGCCCCAATGCTAGGCAAAAAGTAATGAAAGAGAAGTCTGAAGCCAGTGGTAAACTAAAGGCAACCAGAACAAAAACAAAACACAAATCTAGCCCACTAACCCAAACCTCCACACTAATGACCTAACAGAGTAAGTGTATTCATTTCCAGGCATTCACGCTATTTCCCTCATTCTCAAATGTCCTGCATACAATGTACAGTATTTGACCAAAAGTTACATTAAACAGCAAGGAAAATAACCCAGCTCATTGTCAAGAAACGAAGCACTCAACAGAGCCAGACTCAAGAGATGATCTGGATATTGGAACTATATAACTGCGACTAATATGTCAAAGGCTCTGGTATGAAATATAAATAAAATGAATGAACAGACGCAGAAGTTAAGCAGAAAGATAAAAACTATACATGTCCAACAGAAATGCTGGAAATAACCATTATTGTAACAGGTGAAGAATACCTGCCATAGACTCATCAGTACACTCAACACAGCTAAGGAAAGAATCAGTGAACTTGAAGATAGGTCAATAAAAATCATCCAAAATTAAACATAAAGAAGAAACAGAGTGGACAAATAAAAACTGAACACACATCCAAGAACTGAGGGATGGTATAAAATGATCTAATATATGTGTAATCTGAATCTCAAAATAAGGAGAGAGAACAGGGTAGAAGAAATATTTAAAGAGATAATAGTTGAGAAGTTTCCAAAAATAATGAAAGACACAATGCTACAATTCTGAACTCAGAAAATCCCAAGCAGAATGCACATGCATGTGTGCGTGTGCACACACACACACCACCCCTAGACACATCACATTCAAACTCAGAGAGAAAATCAAAAGTCATAGAGAAAACCTTAAGGCAGTCAGAGAGAAAAAGATACATTATATACAGGGGAACAAAAATAAGAATTAAAGCAGACTTATCAGAAATCAAGGGACTTCCCTGGTGGTCCAGTGGGTAAGACTCCGAGCTCCCAATGCAGGGGGCCTGGGTTCGATCCCTGGTCGGGGAACTAAATCCCACATGCATGCCGCAACTAAGAGTTCACACACCACAACCAAGAAGCCCGCATGCCACAACTAAGACCTGGCACAGCCAGAATGAATAAATACTTTTTTTTTAAGCTGCTTTTTAAAAGCTTATGAGGGAGTTCCCTGGTGGTCTAGTGGTTAGGACTCGGCAATTTCACTGCCATGGCCTGGGTTTAATTCCTGGTCGGAGAAATGAGATCCTGCAAGCCACTCAGCGTAGCCAGAATAAAAAAAAAAAAAAAATTAAAAAAATAAAAGCTTATGAGAAGATGCCCCCATTAGGTACATTTGCCCAGCTGTCTTCTTTTCTCAAAGCACCTGGAAGAGAATGGCAAATCAAGAAGGGTGTGTTGCAGGGAGATCAGCTTGGTGCTTTGTGACCACCTAGAGGGGTGGGATAGGGAGACACAAAAGGGAGGGGATATGGGGATACATGTTTATGCATAGCTGATTCACTGTGTTATACAGCAGAAACTAACACACCATTGTAAAGCAATTATACTCCAATAAAGATGTTAAAAAAATAAAATAATATAATATAAATGGTAGAACTATTTAAAAAAAAGGGTGTGCTGATGTCACAAACTTTCCTGTTATGACTACTCTTTCACTCCTGAAGAGATGTTGACCGAATGCCACTGGCTTACTCGCACTGTCCTGGCTTCCAGATGGAGCAGACATTTACCACCAGAAAGAGAAGAGCAGAGACCTAGGCTCCTGGTTGGTCCTGGATAGCTACTGTACAGCTTACACAAATGGGGACACTAACATATTAACTACTAATTACAATAAACTATCAAGCCTTGACTGACCAGCTGAGCAGCTCCAGGAAAAAACAAGCAAATATACCTTTCTCTCCCAAACTTTACTTCTTGCACAGTTCTGGGTTGGAGAAAATCACTTCTGTAATCAATCTAATAAATTCATTCCCTAAATGAAACCTGACGTTACCTTCTCTGTTTGGAGCAAATCATTGAAGAGGTATAGATGGAGTCTCAGAACCTTCCTCCAGGCACCTAACCTCTTCTTTTCTTACCTTTGGTCTGAGTGACACCTACACAGTACCAGCTCAGGGTCGTAACATTCTAATCTATTCTTTTAAGGTAATAATCATTTGGGGAGAAAAGCACATGAATAATATAATACTGGCAGGTAGCTTGCTGTGTGCACTTTATATACTTCATTTAGTTCTCACAACTCCCTGTGACGCAAGTACTATTATAATCCCCATTTTATAAAGAAGAAAACAGGTTCAGAGAAGTTAAGTAGCATGTCTAAGGCCACACAAACTTTAGGAAAACAACTGTAACAGTAAATTACAGGTAAATCTCAGGATAAATTATCTCAGCATTTTATCAAGAATTACTAAACTCAGCAGAAAGAAAAAGGCCCTCACTACTAAAAAAATTTGCCCTGGCTACAAGAAACCAGTCTACTGAATATTCTACTGCAAATTTTCTTATCTAACACCAGATAAAAAGGTATATAAGACTAGTTCTCCTAAATAAAAAGGAAAGCTATAAACAGCTTCATGATATTTGCTCAGAGTTAGCTGGCCTCTTGCTATTCAACTAACTTGCCCAGTTCCAGTTGCTCAGGATGTAACTTATCTCCTGAAAATTGTGAAACACTACGGAAAACCCTTTACAGGTTTTTATTTTGGTCAGACCAAATAAAAATTGAGGCATTCTTTCTCAGTGCCAGTGTTAAAAGAGTGGTAACGGATAAAAAATTCAATTCCAAAGTCTTCCCACCAGACATATAAAGGAAAAAGAGGGCTGTCGAAAGCTGAAGAGCAATGAGAAATTCCCTCTCAAAGATTCCAGGATGGATAAATAACAGGCTGGTATTTCATTCTCACAGCAATCCAATGCCAAGGCTGCATGTACCAGAAGACCTTCACTGAACCCTTGAACTTGGCAAGCTCATCCCCTACCCAGGGCTTTGCACTGCTTTTTCCTCCAGCTGGAAGGTTATTTCTCTAGTCTTTGCAAGACTGGCTTCTTGTTTTCCATCATGAGCTCTTGCCTTAGGTGGTTACTTTCTTAGAAAGGCCTTCCCTCTTTATCTAAAAGGGCACACCTCATTCCCTGGTGTCATACCGTCCTGTTTGATTTTCCTTATATCCTGGACGACTGTCTGAACTTACCTTCTTTGTTCTTTTTCACATGCTCATAATCACCATAATTATGTCAGCTCCTTGAGGCTAGGGATCTTGTTTTTATCTTTCTGTTCCCCCATTCCTAGCCCCGGGTAGGCACATAATATATGTTAAATGACTGCATGGGGCTAATGGTAGGTATTATGTTGCATAAATATCAAATAATGGGGTGAAAATGAAGAGATCTCTTTTACTTCACTCCAAACCCTTTCCTTCATGCTCAGTGGGAATAATAATATTTTATGGCCCAAGACATTAAAAATAAAATGGGTTACTTTGCTTATGGAATACGTTCACCACAGGTACTGTGATGCCCAAGCACCTTGCTCTGTTGAGAGGCCAAATCAATTATAAACAGACTGAAATATTTATAGAGCAAACAACTTCTATTGCCCAGAGCATAAAAGACTCTGATAGCCACGCCAAAACAAATTTCCAACTGCTTCCTCATTTATTTCAAACACACTTCCAGCACAGAATCCTAGAGGTGGACAGAGAAACCCAAGAAAGAACACCTGTACTTTATGGCAGAGTGTGCAACGGCGAAAAGTGGCGAGAACTTTCAAACCAAAGTTCTTAACCTCTGAAGTGTGAGGGCAGAAAAAGTTTAAGTCTCTAAACTCAGTCTGCCTTTGGACACAACCGTGTAAAGAGAATGCTTCCAACATCAAAAGTAACCATCAGTGCTAATAAAATAATAACCGCCTAAACCTAGCCCTCAAAACTAGAAGAAGTCTGTCAAACATCTGACTACTCATAAAATGTACTTCTTGCTATTATAACTAATTGAATTGAATCACACAAGCAGTATCAGGGATAATATCCCAATGGCAATTAGGATTAAAAACGTTGACACTAAAACCGACAACCAGCATTATCTAATAATGTACTGACCCAGCTTTCAAAGAAAAATTTTTATTGCTTTGCTATAAGTCAAATATAAATCGGATCTCCCACAACCTGCACTTGATCGAGAGCTCATTGCTCAATGTGCGATGAATGAAGCTGTCACCTGGAATCAACTTTGGTCTCCCCAAGTGCCCCTATGGAAAAAGGAAGCTGGGCTATTCATTAAGGTGGTAAACAAATACCAACAGGAGGCTGTGCTGAAGTAAAGCACTTCGGGTTCAGTGTCTTCTCCTTCCGGGAGAGGGTGGGCAGCAGGACTATGCCTCGCTAACACCAGGGACACCCGGGGCAAGATGCCCGGGGCAAGGCTCCCGAACAACCGCCCCACGCCGCAGGGGGCGGGCTGGGTGCCGGCGGCCAGCAGCCGCTGGACGCCCCCGCAGCCGTCCCCACGCCGGAGGGCAGAGTTGGCGGTCTGGGACAACACGAGGCCTGACAGTCCGGGAAGGTGAGGGGCCTCTCCCACCGGAGCCGACACTGTGATGGGGAGGAGAGGAAAGACCCTGGCCAAGGGTCTGCAAGGTCGGGGTCCGCCGGCGCGCCCGCGGAGTAGCCCAGCCCAGCTCCCGCCCGTCACCTCACCTCGGCGGGTACGGGCAGGTCCTCGGCCGCCGCCTTCAACTCCAGCACCGAGTCCGTCTGCCGGTCGGTCAGTGGCGCTGTCGTGTCCGGCCTCCCATCCCAAAGAGCCAGCTTCTCCCGAGCGTCCCGCTCCGCCGCCGCCTCCGGCTGCAGTAGCAGCGCCGCCTCCGCCATTGCCGCCGCCCCGGCGGCCCGCAGCAGCAGAGGGGAGGTGGGAACCCCGACAGAGAGATGTCCGGGGCACTTCCGGGAGAACCGGGTCTTCCAGCACTGCACCGGCGGCGGGGCGGGGCGAACCGGAATACCCTGACCCCGGAAACGCTTCCCCCCGCGTGGGCGGGACTGAGGCCAGGACTGACGTGGCTTTAAACGGGGTACAAGTATTTCCGGTTGGGATGTAAACAGAGAGGGCGAAGGATATAGGCCCTAACGGAAATAGACATGCCCCTACCAGAAGTCCCTTCCTCAACATCAATAACTTTATTGTTAATATTGTTACTGACAACTGTGTTCAGTGACCCTGCCGGCAGGGGCCTTCGTGAGCCGCGGCATCTACTGCTTCTTTCTGCTCACAGCCTGGTAGTCTGGGTTAGGTGTGTGGACTGATTTCCGTGTTGACTGTTGCCAGTTTTCACAACTTTTCAAACATCAATAATTCCGCTGTTAGAAATCTAATTTATGAAAACACATAAAAACTCAAAGATTTATATATATCAGACATCATAAATAGTATCAAATAACCACCTGAACGTCCAACATCGAAGAAATGGATCAATAATTCATGGCACAGACGTGTAATTGGAATACTGTTCTGCCATTTAAATCATGTTGTAGATTTCAACAACAAAATAAATAATGATTGTATTGGGTCATAACCTGTAGAATAAATACCCATGAGTCCATACTGATATAAATAAATGACTGAATAAATAAATAGGGGAGAAGAGACAACTCCACCTTACTGAAGAATTCCAATCAATAAATTTAGAAAGAATGAGGGGAAAGAAATCATTAAGGATACTACAGTAATGACTATAGCAGGCAAAATCTAAGGATGGATGCTAAAATTAGTGGGTGAAAGTCTGAGGAGAAACAGAAATTTGCATGGCATCTCTCCAAGATATTTATTAATGGGGGGAGGGGAGGGTGGCTGTTAACTTTACTGTGGAGAAACCTGGAAGACATCCCCCCTTAACCAAATGATAAAGGTCAGCATCATCACCATGAAACTCCTAATATGATATATCAAGAAGCACACAATATTTCTTTTGTGATATTCTTGCCAGAAATGCAAAACCACATTCTAATTATGAGAAAACATCAAACAAATTCAAATTGATGGACATCCTACAAAACAATTCACGAATACTCTTCAAAAGTGTCAAAGTCAAAAAAAAAAAAGTGTCGAAGTCATAAAAGACAAGGAAAGACCGAGGAAATGTTACATTTTGGGAATGAGGGAGACATGACAAGTAGATGCAATGTGGGAGCCTGGATTGGATCTTGGGTCAGAAAAGGGAGAACTATAGAATAAAATATAGATATCCAAATAAGGTCTACAGTTTAGACGATAGTAGTGTACCAAAGTTAATTTCCCAGTTTTGATTGTTGTACATGATATAGTTATGTAAGATGATAACATGAGGGGAAGCTGGATGAAGGGCATATCTGAATTCTGTAATACTTTTACAGCTTTTCTAAAGTCTAAAATTATCTCAAAGTCAAGAGTTAAAATTCTCATGTTGTAGAAAGTATTTATCTCCTTGGAGAAATGATATAATTAAGAAGAATGAAACAGTGTATCATCCTATTGACCAAAGGAAACACTTCCAAAATATTCATAGATGGTTAGAATTACTAATAATTATTTTCTTCCTTTTCTCTTTTTTTTTCAATGAGTTTTGCATCTAAGCATAAGGGTGTTTGTTTGTTTTAATTGGTATACCTAAAACACACTTCCTCCTTTTCAGGCCAGGCTGATTCCAAAAATCTCAGAAATGAAGTTTATCCTGTTGAGTTTTGTGATGGTAATTCTTCACGAAATATCATCCTTCAAGGGCCAAATATAAGCATCTTCTCTCACAAATGTGCTTCTACTGCAGATATTCCTAAACCTATAATCATGCTACTTTCTTCTAAACATTATGTTTAATTTCTTAAAATATTTTTACCAACTGGTGATTCATGATGCTAAAGGGATGCAGTGTAGGTCATGGCACTCAGGAAAGATTTGGGACAAGGCTGAATGTCTAATCAGCTGCTGTGAGGGCAAATGAAGGGAGAGAAGGGTAGATATTCAACACAATAATGCCTGGACTATTCCTGAATTGAAGAACTGGAGCTAAGGGAGGTCAGCAAAGATCCAGCAGTCACCAGCTGGCCCTGCAGGGTGGGGGAGAGACAACAGCAATGAAGCAGTAAGTGCATTGTTCCTGGGGTGTTTTCATTGCAGAACACTAGCATAGAAGTATATATATTTAAACGATGCACTTGTTGTTCAAAATACAGTGGAAAGGGTAGTATACAATATGCTGAACTCTGCTTCAGACTCTAGGGCTCTTTTCTGTATGGACAAATATTATCTAGTGTGCCCCATCCCCAGAAGTAGTACAAATTTCCTATAATGGATCCACTTTTATACTCTGTATTACAAGTCAAATTTCTTCCTGTTTCCAGCTGGTGATTAGCTTATTCCCAGAAGCACTAGATGTCATGACAAACACAACTGCAGCTTTAATTTTCTACTGTAATTTTTTTTGACAGCACCTCACGGCTTCAAGGATTCTCAGTTCCTCGACCAGGGATTGAACCTGGGTCACGGTGGTGAAAGCGCCAAATTCTAACCACTAGACCACCAGGGAACTCCCTCTACTGTCATTTTTAACAATATTATTTATTTGATTCAAGTATTTATAAGTGTTCCCATAGAAATGTTCAAGTTGATATAGTAAACACTCATATAGCATGTATCTGTACATACAAGGCACACATGTATTCATATCGTGTGTGCATGAAAAAAGAGAGAGAGAGAGAAATGAGCAGACAGGATTACATAGGCTATCTCGGGAAAAGGACGACGATGAGGTCAGAGGAGTCTCATCCCCAAGTGATCAAGGTCCCATATCATAGTAGATGACATTTTGTTTGTAAGGTGTTATTCAGATTTCCCTCTTGATCTCTTGATTGAAACCCTGTAAGGCAGGTTATTCTCCCATTTAGATTTAAGCAAATGAAACACAGGATGATGAAGTGAGACATCAAAAACATTTGGGAAGGTGAAGGAAAAGACCACTTTTCTACACTCTTTCTAGAGGGAAACTTGCCAACACCTATCAAATCACAGGCTAGACACAGGGAGATTAGCTCGGTGGTTTGTGACCACCTAGAGGGGTGGGATAGGGAGGGTGAGAGGGAGGGAGACGCAAGAGGGAAGAGAAATGGGAACATATGTATATGTATAACTGATTCACTTTATTATAAAGCATAAACTAACACACCATTGTAAAGCAATTATACTCCAATAAAGATGTTTAAAAAAACCCAAAAACACAGGCTAGAGAAATGGAGAGAGGATAGCTCTTTGATCCAGCAATTCTGTACCTGAGAATCTATCCTAGAGAAATTTACATATTAAAAAAAATAGTAGTACCTGCACAGGATAGTTTGCAATGGAGAAAAAGTGGACACAACCTAAATGTTTTTCAATGGGGAAATCGTTTAGTTTCTATTATTTATTGCTACCTAACAAACTAACCCCAAAATCATGCCCTAAACGAACCACCACTTTGTTCTTATCTTTCATAATCTTGCAGGTCAGGAATTTCTAGAGGGCACATCAGAAAAGACTCCTCCCTGCTCACCATATCTGGAGCCACAGCTGGGGAAACACAAATGGCTGCAGGCTGGACAGCTGGGGTCTGGCTGTGCATCTCTGCATCCTCGTGAAGTCTCAGAGCTGGTCCACTGGGTCTCTTAAGTGTGAAGACCTCAGAGTATTTGGATGTGGCTCAGGGCTCGAAGAGATGGTTCCCACTTCTGCCCTTGCATCAGAAGTCACAGAAGGTCATTTCTGCTGCACTCCACCAAGCGAGTCACTATAGTCAGGCCAGATTCAAGGGGAAGGATTGACTCTTCTTAATGCGGGGAGTAGTTAAGAATGGGCAGCTTTTTTTTTTTTTCAGGCTGTGCTGCCTGGATTGCAGGATCTTAGTTCCCCGACAAGGGACTGAACCTGTACCCTCGGCAGTGAAAGTACGGAGTCCCCATCACTGGACCACCAGGGAATTCCCTAATTTGTGTTTTAATGTTACGTTAAGAATGCATAGTTTTACAACGTATGTGCAACTATTATTGCAGACCTGTCATAAACAGAAAAGTCTGCTTGTGGGATATATTAAAAAATGTATCTTGTGAGGATAGATAGATAATCTTGCAATAGTTTGAGGAGCCTTTCAGAAAAGGGTAGAGGAATGCTTTCCTGACAGGGATTTGTGACTGTCTGCTGACATTAAGAACATGAGTTTAGGGCTTCCCTGGTGGCGCAGTGGTTGAGAATCTGCCTGCCAATGCAGGGAACACGGGTTCGAGCCCTGGTCTGGGAGGATCCCACATGCCGTGGAGCAACTGGGCCCGTGAGCCACACTACTGAGCCTGCACGTCTGGAGCTTCTGCTCTGCAACAAGAGAGGCCGCGACAGTGAGAGGCCCGTGCACCGCGATGAAGAGTGGCCCCCGCTCGCCGCAACTAGAGAAAGCCCTCGCACAGAAACGAAGACCCAACACAGCCATAAATAAATAAATAAATAAATAAATAAAAATTAAAAAAAAAAGAACATGAGTGTAAACATCACAGGAGCCTGGAAACTGAGCAACAGCTGGGCCAACTGTAGAGGAAAGAAAGGAAAGCTAGAGGCACAGAGGACTTCAGGGGATTGACCAAGTGTTGGAAACCACTCCACTGGCCTCTGCTGGTATTAATTCCCCACCTGGTGCTCATTCAGCTTGCGAACCCCTGCCAGGAACCAGAAGGTTACACTTACAGAACATGTAAATGAACATGTACTAGCAGTAAATCTAAGATAAACAAACACTGACACAAGGTCTGAAGTGGTTCCCCCCTCCTCCCGAAGTAGGTTCCCCCCTCCTCCCTTCTCCTCTTGGCTGGGATGAAGGGAGAGGAGGTATTTGTCACCTTTGGAGGTATCCTGGGGGGAAGACAGCGTTTCCAGACTTCTGTTTTAAAACTAACAGTCTGGTATATGAGGGGTGTTTTGTTTTTGATGAATAAAAACAAAACCACCAAAAAGCAAAAACATCTCTCTTCTTTTTCAAATTAAATAGCTTTCACGATTATGTCATGGCATAATGGGCATTCCCCCGGAATAACCTAGATCCTGCATTTTAAAATTTTCACTTGCAGGTTTTTATCAGGTGTGGCTGGCATTTTGTTGAATCCAACCGACAGCTTTCAACAGGGGAAGGAGGAGAAAACAATGTTCTGACCTTTTTCCTTCCATTTCTCTCACTTCCTTACTGGGATGTGAGCCACAGGACCAGGGCTGCCATGGTTTCTGTGGCCTTGGGTCCTAGCCTCCCTCCCGCCGCCCTTCCCCGAGTGTGAGCATTTGTGGTTGGCGGCTCCGGGAGGACACGGGGGCCGCTGATGATGGGCGGGCGCCAGGTGCTAGTGGGCCTGTGGCCAGCTCACCACAACACTGCAACAGCCCCACAGAGCCCGTCCTTTCCGGGCCGGAGCTGCGACTCGGGCCCCACCTACCTGGGAACAGGCTGCTTGGGGTCACTCCTGTCCCTGTCGCAGAAGGCAGACCCCAGGCAGCCATGACCCGGCTCCCCGCTGGAGAACGCAGACAGCCGTCAGCACCCTGGCCTAGGGCCTCTTTGGTTTATTCCTTCCACAAGTCATGGTTGGGCTGAATTGTTCATATCCATGAGGCCGGCCCCAGGGTCAGCGGTCCAGGGTGCTCACCAGCCTTTGCCTATCCTCGTGTTGGTGCTGACAACAGTGTTTAACAGCCCGGCCCCGGAGCCCAACCACCCAAGGGTGTGTACCCTGCTTACCTTCGCCAGGTGAACATGGGCAACTAGAAACTCTGTGCCTCAGTGTCCTGATGTGAAAATGGGCACTGCATAAAATAATAAAAGTACTTGCCCTTTGGATGTGTGGTGAGGATAGCACAAGATGATCTGTGTGAAAGCCCTAGAATGACACAGGGTGGGTGCTCAGTAAGGTACTGGAGAGGAAGAGAGTGGGGAGGAGAAGAGGGAGAGAGTTAGGAGAAACGTTCAAGTAGTTTAGATTTTAATCCCTCTGGAATTCTGCAGGCTGATCTTCCGAAGTCTCTAGGACTTGAGTGCAGCTGTACCTCTGCCTGTGGGGATCTTTAAGAAACATCAAGCGCGTTCCAAGGACAACTTCCTCAGCTGCTTTCCAACCATTTTTCTGTGCCACATCCCAGACGATTGGACCCACTGCCAGCAGCTCCAGGGGTCTATTTCCACCTGGTTCTCAGGTGGGGTGGGGCTCCAGATGGAAGTTCGCTGGATTGAGAAGCCCTGATTCTGATGACACACCACCTTCCCCAGGCCCCATAAGGAATCGCTGTCATACAGCAGGGACATCCAAAGCGTGTGCCTTGTGTCTGAGCCAACAACAGTTAAGGAGACCCGTTTCTACTCTTCCATGGAGTCAGAGCAGCTAGAAGCAGCTTTGTGGTGATCTTGACAGTCTCCAGCTAAGGTCACAGTGACTTCAGGCTTCATCCCCAGGGAACAAATAGCACAAACCAGTGGCTGGCTGTGTTCCCAAATAAGGGCTCTTTGAACTTTTAAGAAGAGAATTCAGAACTGGCAGAGAATCTAAAGATCATATAATCAAACCTTTCATTCCACAGATGAGCAAACTGAGGCGTACAGAGAGGAGATGACGAGGTGACCAGTCCGAAGTCCTACAGGTGGTTAATGTTAAAGTTAGGACGAGAACTTAGACAAGCTGACTTCTGGGGCTGAGGCTCTCTGTACGACCCCAGAGCTCTCCCAAGCTGAGTAATGCACAAAGCCCTTTTAAAAAACCGCAGGTCGGGCTTCCCTGGTGGCGCAGTGGTTGAGAATCTGCCTGCCAATGCTGGGGACATGGGTTCGAGCCCTGGTCTGGGAAGATCCCACATGCCGCGGAGCAACTAGGCCCGTGAGCCACAACTACTGAGCCTGCGCATCTGGAGCCTGTGCCGTACAACAAGAGAGGCCGCGACAGCGAAAGGCCCGCGCACCGCGATGAAGAGTGGCCCCCGCTCGCCGCCAACTAGAGAAAGCCCTCGCACAGAAATGAAGACCCAACACAGCCAAAAATAAATAAATTAAAATAAATAAATTAAAGTGACTTTCATCTTTAAAAAAAAAAGAAAATCTCTTTAAATAACAATGTCACTTTAAATGTATTTGAAATGTATAAACATTGAAGTAATTTAAAAAAAAAACAAAAAACCCGCAGATCCCCAATGTTGATGTAAATATATTATGTTGCTCAAGTATAAAAAGAAAACTTGACCTAAGCTTTGTATGTTTACATTAAAATGGATTTGTAAGTTACATATCACTAGAAGTATAAAACCAATATTCAAATTAACGAGGTGGATGATACTGTCTTGCTGGAAAACGAAATTGCTGTTGGCAGCACGAAGATGGTGCTGACTGCTACCACACAGCTGCTTTGGGGTTCACGCGCTTATGTTACACCGGTAACACGCTCAATCCCCTGACATTCGAATCACCAGGAAGCCTTCACTCAGGCTGTATCCCTAACATCATTTTGCCTTTAATGGTCTCGTACATACCATTTGCATATAGATCAATCCCTGTTCTTCTTTAATAGCTTAATTAAAATAGTCTAAATACACACATCAGGAGGGTGGTGGGGTGAAGGTGAAATCACGTGGCAATCCTAAGACAATCATGTCGATGATTCAGAAAAAAAAAATATATATATATATGTTTAAGTATATGAAATGAAAATACATACTTAAAAAACTGTCCACAGGCTCTGGTTTTAGAAATGCCGCACATTATATCCTGCTACCCTAAAAGGCATAGAAAGATAGTCGTGAAACTTCCCTATTACCTTCTGTAAATGTTCCCAGAGCCATAACTTTGCTTCTTAAGACTTCATCTATTAATGTCTTAGCATAGGCCTGTGAGGGACTTCTCTGGTGGTCCAGTGGGTAAGACTCCGAGCTCCCAGTGCAGGGGGCCTGGGTTCAATCCCTGGTCAGGGAACTAGATCCCGCATGCATGCCGCAACTAAGAAGTCCGCATGCTGCAAGTAAAAGATCCCGCATGCCACAATGAAGACCCCACGTGCCGCAACTAAGACCAGCAAAAATAAACAAATAAATAATAAATATTAAAAAAAAAAAGAATAGGCCTGTGGAAAAAATACCCTAAGGGACAAGAGGCAATGATGTTCCAGGTCAGGGATGGAAGGAGAAAGCAGAGGAGATGGAGATCGGGATCCCAAGACCTCCTTCCAGTGCGTACTTCAAGTCTCACCTCAGTCAGTCCCACTCAATTTTAACTCAGGAGGAAGTTGGTGAATATTATTACTATTATCTTTATTTAATGAGTGAAGAACTGAATCCCAGGAAGGTTTGTGACCTGTTCAGGATAATGGTTAGTAAAGGGCAGACATGTCATCGGAACCAGGATTCCTGACAAGATTTTCTCTTTCTCCTGTACACTAATATTATGAAAGGGAGTCACATGAAGATGGACATTTAAACCCATTAGTGCTTTTCTGTAATAGGGCATTTTAGCAAGCATGAGCCCCGAGGGTGAGCATTACAGGCTTGAAGGAATGCCTCTAAGAGGAAAAGGCTTGAAGCTTTGATAGGTTCTGTTCTACTGTAAGGCAGGAGTGGTTCAAGCGCCAAAACACTAAATCATAGCATCGATGAGGAGGAAAGATAAAACATCAGGCTTCTCCCATCATGCTCCATTTCACTTCATTGCTTACAATGAAGTCACAAAATGAAATGATTTAAAAGAAAAAAATTCTTATGCCACCTGCATGTCTGCAACTCCCTCCTGAATTTTCAGAGCATGTTCATTTGAAATTGCTGAAGTTCTTCATGTTCGATCCTCCAACTTACTATCAGAATCACTTCTCTTGGTGTTGGTTTTTATAGTTTCATCAAGTATCTGAAGATGTTTCCCTTTTCAAATTACTTCCTTGCTTACTGTATCAATTTCTCATTCACACATCAGTGAACTGCATAAATCACTTTAAATCTTGACTATTCGTTGGGCTCTATTTCATAACAGAGGAATTGCTTCCTTAGATCAGACAAATGGTCCCTCAGCTTAGAATTTAGGATATTTTGAATCAAGGCATATTTTGAAGAAAGGCATAATTACCTGTCAAGATTCCAACCTCAAAAAGCTATGAACTGCATTTTTGCTAGTAAGAAAATGAAAAGAAATGGAATAAAAAGCATTATTACATTACGGTGATAAAAATAAACATTGGCAACATTGGTAAAACATCTTTGGAAACATCATTAGCTTTATAATATTCATTTTTTTACTTCTTCTTTGGGATTCTTTCAAAAATGATAATCTTAAATATATATATATATTTTTTTTTTTTTTTTTTTTTTCCTTGGGTGGTGGTACGCAGGCCTCTCACTGTTGTGGCCTCTCCCGTTGCGGAGCACAGGCTCCGGACGCGCAGGCTCAGCGGCCATGACTCACGGGCCCAGCCGCTCCACAGCATGTGGGATCCTCCCGGACCGGGGCACGAACCCGTGTCCCCTGCATCGGCAGGTGGACTCTCAACCACTGCGCCACCAGGGAAGCCCTTAAATATTTTTTTAAAAAGCTTCAGACTCTGCAGTTCAGCTTACCCTCCAGAGCTCCCCTCCAGATCAGGTTGAAAGCAGAACTTAACACCACGTTCCCGTGCAGCAACTTCTCCATCCCTATCTTGCTTCCTTCCCTCCCTCCCTTCCTTCCTTCCTTCCCACCCTCAATAAATCATGAGTACACACACACACACACACAATAAATTAAGTTAAAAAAAATAAAAAAGCTTTATGCAGAAAGTTGTTCATCATAGGCTACTAACAAACATTTGTAAGCAATTTACATACAGAACTATGGTAAATTTGTTTGATGGCCTACTAAGACAGTGATTTTAAATTGTTTAAATTTTACTGGTATTTTTGTTTTTATATATTTTTAAATGAGTATGTGTTACTTATAATGATGGCATATATTAATTATTCCTATATATTTTTATGTTGTTGGCATGTGTATAGCATTAGGGATATCAAAACATAACCAATTACCCATTTATTCATTAGCTCATCCACTTATCGAAATCTTTGGTGTGTACTTACTAGGTGCCATGTGGTGTGCTGGTCTGAGTCTTCAAAACTAAATAAGAACATTTCGTGCCTTCAAGAAGCTTACAATCTAGTAAGACAAGCCGACAAATGCTGGAAAGTATATTATGATTTGAGGTGCAGTCCCACTGGAATAAGCATAATTACATATTACAGAAAGCACAGAAGAAAAACACTGAATCCATTCTTGGAAGATCAGGGTAGGTGTCCTAGAGGAAGGAACCTCTAAGCACAGTGTCTGGCATATAGTCAATGCTCAATAAGTGTATTTTGAATGAATTGGCATCTGAAGGAAAATAGGGCAAAGAAGGAGAAACACTTTTAAGCCAGAGGGAAACAGGTGAGCTAAGGCCTAGAAGTGAGAATATACCACATTTTTAGGAAGTCAAAAATTTTACAATATGGCTGGAATTTGGAGTTGCAGGTGGAAAGGTGATGAGACAGGAAGCCAAAGAAGTGAGTAGTGACGAGACCAGGAAACCCCTGGGCGCCATGCTAAGGAGGCTGGCCTCTACACTGAGGAGACTGGGTAGTGAGGACACTGTCAGATTGGCTGCAGAAAGGTCCTTGATAGGATGACGTGTGTATTGACAGGCCAGACCAGAGGTGTGGACATAGAGTGGAGGCTGTTTCAGCATCTAGAAGGCCTGAACTCAGGAGTGTTAATGGAGATGGTGCAAGGAGGATGAACAGAAGAGATATTAAGATAAAATCCACAGGGCTTGAGGTTTACTTGAATTGAAATAAAATGCCCAGAGAGGGGTCAGGGTGTCTGGTAGCAAATGGAAGTGGTGTGGGATAGACAGACAGCATCAAGCATGAGCCGTTCCTAAAGGCATGAGTACGGGGCTCAGGCACCCACGGCAGGTAGTTCTCCTGCATCACTGCCTTGCCCTCAAACCACACCTATGGCATCACTGGGATTTCCCTATGGCCAGCTGACAGAGGAAGAAAAAACTTAGCCTCGTTTATAGATGGTTCTGAACAATATATAGGTACCAACCAGGAGTGGACTGCTGCAGTGTGCCAGCTCCAGTTAGGAGTGTCACTGGAAAATAACTGGGAGGGAAAGAAAATCTGACCACTCAGACTTCAAACAGTACCTCTGTACTACCAGGGCTGGAAGTCTTGAATCTATGACCATGGTCAAGGTGGTGAGTCTCCATTACCCTCCCCGAGTTACTATATCTACACCCTGCTCTATGCTTTGGGGTGATGGCTCCTTGAATGTGGATTGGATTACTCAGGTCTCTTTACTTTCTATTTTCCAGTTGGATTATTCAGTGAAAATAGCGGCAGGAAATTGGAGAGGGAGAGAGAACAGGGTATTTTTTCATGCTCTCCCTGTTTCTCTGCTGTGTCACGGGCCATAGCTGTGTCCTTCTATGATCACAGTTCCAGCCCAATGGCCCCTCCTCCACAACTGCAACTTGCACTAGGCTCTGGTGACTTGATTTCCTAGCCTTGCCTCTTAAACAACCAACGTACCAAAGAAGGCACAAGGGAAATTAGAAATTCTTAGAGATAAATGAAAGTGAAACACAACTTTACAACTTAAGCAACTAGAAAAAGAAGAACGAACTAAACCCAAAGCTAGCAGAATGAAGGAAATAATAAAGATTAGAGCAGAGATAGATTAAATAGAGAATGGAGAAAATAAATGAAACCAAAACTTGGTTCTTTGAAAAGATTAACGAAATTCACAAACCTTTAGCTAGATGAACTAAGAAAAGAAACAGAGGACTAAAATTACTAAAATCAAAAATGAAAATAGGGACATTACTACCAATTCTACAGAAATAAAAATGATTATAAGAGACTACTATGAATAATGGTACATCAGCAAATTGGATAATCTAGATGAAATGGACAAATTCCTAGAAACAGAAAACCTACCAAGACTAAGTCAGGAAGAAATAGAAAATCTGAATAGACCTATTACTAGTAAGGAGATTGAATCAGTAATTTAAAACTCTCCTAACAGGACTTCCCTGGTGGTCCAGGCGTTAAGAGTCCACCTTCCAATGCAGGGTATGTGGGTTCGATCCCTGGTTGGGGAGCTAAGATCCCACATGCCTCAGGAAAACTAAGCCCGAGTGCCACAACTACTGAGCACGTGGGCCACAAGAGAGCCCCCACGCTCTGGAGCCCGTGCGCCACAACTAGAGAGAAGCCCACGTGCTGCAACGAGGAGCCCAAGCACCACAACGAAGATCCTGCCTGCCGCAACTAAGACCCGACGCAGCCAAAAAAAAAAAAGAAATATTAAAAAAACGAAATGACTAGAGGGGTTAATAATAAATTTAAAATAACAAGTAAAGAACTTGAGTAGACATTTCTGCATAGAAGATATACAAATGGCCAATAAGAACAGCAAAAGATGCTCAACATCACTAATTATTAGGGAAATGCAAATCAGAACTACAATGCGATACCACCTCACATCCATTAGGATGGTTACTATCAAATAGCAAACAAGTGTTAGCAAGGATGTAGAAGTGGAACCCTTACGCACCACTGGTGAGAATGTAAACCAGTACAATCGGTGTGGAGAACAGTATGCAGCTCCTCAAAAAATTAAAAATAGAATTACCGTATGACCCAGCAATTCCACTTCTGGGTATATGATCAAAAGGACTGAAAGCAGAGTCTCAAAGAGATATTCATACACTCATATTTACAGCAGCATTATTTACAACAGCTAAAACATGCAAACAGCCCAAGTGTCCACCAACGGATGAATGAATAAGCAAACTGTGGCATAAAGGTATAACAGAATTATTATTCAGCCTTAAATAAAAGGAAATTCCGCAATACGCTAAAACATGGATGAACCCTGAGGACATCCTAGAGACTGAAAGTAGAATGGGAGTTGCCAGGGGCTGGGAGGAGGAGAGAAAACGGGGACTTCTTATTTAATGGATATAGAGTTCAGTCCCACAAGATGAAAAGTTATGGGGATGGATGGTGGTGCACTTAATGTCACAAAACTGTACACTTAAAAATGGTTAAAATGGTAAATTTTTAAATGAATATCTTACCACAATGTTAAAAAAATTAATATCAGCCTGAACTGAACACTAGCTGACAGAGATTTTGAGTGTCATAAGAGAAACTGGGTAAATAAAGCAGTCAGTAGGAAATACTACATGCAGTGATCTCAACCCAATTCTCAGACTCCTTGGTGACCTTAAGGTCACATTTATTACATAAGAATCCCAGAAGTAATGAGCAAATCTTAGTAAGTTGCTTCCATTTAACACGGCAAGTATTTTTGGTATTATCTACTCTGCGCAAATTATTATGCTAAAAAAGCACAAAACAGTGCAGCAAATTAAAAAAGTGATGAAGGAATTCCCTGGCGGTCCAGTGGTTAGGACTCTGCACTTCCACTGCAGGGGGCACGGGTTCGATCCCTGGTCGGGGAACTAAGATTCCGCATGCTGCACAGGCCAAAAAAAGAGGTTAAATAGTGATGCAATTCAAGATAAAACAGGTTTTGGATGTTCATAACCCAGGCATTAACTGTAAGATGCAGACTCCTTTTAAGTCTAGAATCATTGGAACTCTCACACATACATTCAGTGGACAGAGGTAATAGCTTATATTTAGTCAGCTTCTCTTTCCGTAAAGAATTGTGGGGTGTTTCAGAAATATATTTGCAAGATTATAATTGATGAAGCAAAACCTCTTAAATGAAAATGTAGTTGTCACTCTACCACATGATGCAATGAAAACAAACATAATTTGAAAATCAGTATGTAAGAGGGAGATTAATAATTATATAAAATACTCCAGGAGTTCGGAGGCTAAGTATGTATTCCACATGATACACCACTCTTCTAGAGGTTTCTCCTCACTGTCAAAAAAACCCAAAAAGTTAAAAAACTTTTTAATTATAGAAGTATTAAGTTCATTGAGGAACTAAAGAAGTAGTTAAAAACTGAAATAAACAGCAAAAGTTTCCCATTTAAACTTTCAGCTCAATTTTATGTTTGACATTTAGTATACTTTTAGAAACACAGTATAGTTAAAATATAAGTAGAATATTATATATACTGCAACTCTCACTTTCTCCCCAATTCCCTTCACTTAGATGTCACTTGGACATCTATATTCCAAGCTAGTCCTTTTTAAGATTTTGTTTTCAACAGCAGAATATCAGTTTTCAAACCAACCAATACAATTATGCATAAAGAAAATATTAATAATTTTCTATCCTGTGATGGCAAAATTTTGTGTCAATCTGACCCGGCCACAGTGCCCAGTTGTATGGCAAACACAGGTCTAGGTGTTGCCATGAAGGTATTGGTAGCCCTGAATAACATCTACCATCAGCTGACTTTAAGATTACACTCCATAATGTGCGTGTGCCTCATTCAATCAGTTAAAGATCTTAGGAGGGAAAAACTGATTTCCCAGAGAAGGAATTCTGACTCAAGACTAAAAGAGAGGGAATTCCCTGACGGTCCAGTTGTCAGAACTTTCACTACCGTGGCCTGGGTTCGCTCCCTGGTTGCGGGGGGGGACTAAAAGTCCCACCAGCCATGCGGCACAGCCCAAAAAACAACAAAGACAAACACCTGCCTGAGTTTCCAGTCTGCTGGCCCAACTGCCCTACTGATTTTAGCCTTGCCAGCCTCCACAATCACATAAGTCTATTCCGTAAAATGAATCATGTGTGGGCACACACACTCAGCCCACTGATCTGTTTTTCCCTGGAGAACCCTAATACACAACCTTTATATCCGTTCCCTCCTTACGTAAGTTTATGCTTTTTTTTCCCTAAGAGATGCGTTCATGATACACCAAGAAGTTTGCATCTCAACTTTTCCCTACGTAATAGCATATCATGGACATCTTCCCAGGTCAGCAGGCTGAGACGTAACTCATTCTTCTCATGAGCCATGTGATAAGCCACTGTATAGATTATTATTTCAGCAAGGGACATATAGACATAGGGAGTTTCCAGTTTTTTGCTCTTGGTTACATGATTTGCATCAAGCTTTCAATAAACAGATTTATCCATGCCTTTGTCTTATATTCCCATGCTTTGCTGCAGGCTGGAGATACTTGTAATCTATCAAAACTTTACCATCAGTTTTTCTCAGCTGTCCATTTAAAATTAAATAGCCTGGGACTTCCCTGGGGGCGCAATGGTTAAGAATCTGCCTGCCAACGCAGGGGACACGGGTTCAATCCCTGGTCCGGGAAGATCCCACATGCCGTGGAGCAACTAAGCCTGTGCACCACAACTACTGAACCTGCGCTCTACAGCCCTCGAGCCACAACTACTGAGCCCGCGTGCCACAACTACTGAAGCCCACGCACCTAGAGCCCATGCTCCGCAACAAGAGAAGCCACCGCAATGAGAAGCCCACGCACCTCAATGAAGAGTAGCCCCCGCTCGCCGCAACTAGAGAAAGCCCATGCGAAGCAGCAAAGACCCAACGTGGCCAAAAAAAAAAAGTAGCCTGGATTTCATGCCTAATGCTTCTAACAGGTGCCCTGATCCAGTGGGACATGAGTTCTCCAGGCATTTAAGGCTCCCTCTTTTTGCCAATTCTGTTTTTTCAATAGACCACTGTGTTTTAACTCAAATATTAAGACAGGCACCTTGAAAACATTTTCAAATAAAAAAAATAATGAACCAGGTTTGCATTTCATTCACTGGCTGTTTTATACCAACCAGAGGTATCTCTGCCTGGCCCACAATTAACCAAGGATCCCGGCTCCACCTCTAGCCAACACCAGATGCTAGAAGAAGGACTGAGGGGTCCTGAAATTTCAAGGCACTGATGGCATACCACTGGTGTTCTGAATCTCCAAGGTGCCTTGCCCAGCAAGCCCAGGAACCGAATTCACTGGCCTCTACTGAGGTGCAGTGTTTCATAGACTGGGAGGCCACACAGGTCTCTAGGCAATTAGTAAGATGATCCCAACAACTTCTCTAAGCAGAGAGAAATGTCTGTGGCCACTTTCACGAATGCTATTTCTACTCCAGCCTCCTGGACGCTTTGCCACTTATCTCTGTTTAAACGTTTCTATTCATCTGAAATAACCAAGGAGCATTTTTTACTATTATATATCACTCCAGTTTATTAAATACTGAAACCAGTTTATGCCACATATTCCAACAATGTTTATATAAAGAGCTCAAAATATAAAGGCTTATGAAAACTTTTATAGCCTTTATATAATATACACTATTTCTAGTACATGAATAAATACGGAGAAAAGAAGCCATTTTTTATATAACAATCCGCCAACACTTAGCATCAATGATTACACAAACCCACAAGCAAACAAAAAAATCCACTTTCGTCATTTTGGTTTTCAAAGCTAAAAATCCCTTTGCCACATGTAGCGATACCCAAGGGGATGGATGACTTGTAGTCACGGCCCTGGAAACAAGGGGACCAAGTCTCCCAGTTCTTCAAGTTTCTTTCTTGGTTAGAAGCTTCAACAACTGCATTACTCTTTCTAGAAGCAGAAAAAAAATCAAAACAAGTTAAGACTCTGTTCTATAAGGTATTTAATAAACCTGCACTGAAGAAATACTATATTTTCGTCTTAAATACATGCTTACTAGGCTTCCCTGGTGGTGCAGTGGTTAAGAATCCGCCTGCCAATGCAGGAGACACGGGTCCGAGCCCTGGTCCGGGAAGATCCCACATGCCGCGGAGCAACTAAGCCCGTGCGCCACAACTACTGAGCCTGAGCTCTAGAGCCCGCGAGCCACAACTACTGAGCCCGCGTGCCACAACTACTGAGCCCGCGTGCCACAACTATTGAAGCCCGCGCACCTAGAGCCCGTGCTCCACAACAAGAGAAGCTGCCGCAATGAAAAGCCCAAGCACCACAATGAACAGTAGGCCCCGCTCACCACAACTAGAGAAAGCCCGCGCGCAGCAACGAAGACTCAACACAGCCAAAACTAAATAAATAAAATTAATAAATTTATAAAAAAAAAACAAACACACACTTACCTTTTACAGTGAGATATGGCTTTCCTTTCATCCTGGTATGAACATGTACATTTTTGAATAAAGTGATATAATCAATATTGCATGACATTCAATCTTTACATTGTCTTCAAAATGAACTTGCTTCTACTGTTTTAGGAATTATATGTACACTTAACATGTTTTCTACGTTAAAAAAAAAAAGAGTGGCTCATAAAAAGTCATCCTTTAAACTCAAGGAACACAAAAGTGAAAAAGGCTTTCTATAGAAAGCCCTTACCATATCAACGGAATGTTTCAGTAAGAAGAATAATCTGCTCTCTGAAGATATGGTTCAGTACGAGGGGCGAGGCCTGTATGGGCTCAGCTCTCCAGGGTCATGTCCAGAACTGGTCAGGGAGAACTGGGCTTCCATCTGAGCCTTGAAGCAATCAACACCTACCTGCCCTTCCGACCTCCTCCTTTCTTGACTTAGCTCTTACTTTTGGAACTAAAATTCTGCTTCACAAAATCTTTTTCAAAGAAGGCAAGGTCAAGGTGACTGGGAGCAAAACTGCCCAATCCCCAAGAAAAACATGCGTGCCTTCCATTCTGCTTCAAGGGAGGAAGCAGCCCAGGGGCTGGACCCACTGGGAACCTGCATATACTGCAGAGGTGTCTGTCCTGGAGGCCACAGGGAGTGTGTATTTAATGTTACTCTCGAAGAGTGGAACCGAAGGTACCCAAGTAAATATTCAATATCGTCCCTTTCCTGGGGCTGTCTTCTAGAAGGGTAAAGAACGTGGGGCTCTGAGAATCACTTTTTATTTTGAAAAGAATAAGATGATGAAAAAGAAGTATGATATCCTGTCTTTAGAAGAAGGAAGACATTATATACCTCTTATCAGACTCCAGATAAACAGGCATACACACAAAAAATCACCTTTCGAATTTCAAGCAAGTATTTTCATTCCAAACTGATTAGGAAGTCCAAGACAGGAAGTATTTTGACAAATGTGACCAGAACTAAAGTAAAACCCGGGAAATCTGGAAAAAATCAACTCTTTGATTCACTTGCAACACTTTGCTACGGAAAACATAATAAAACCGTAACCTCTTTCTTGCACAAGGCTTTTAACAAAAGATCTCACTCAGGAGAAGCCCATGATAAAATGACTCTCTTCCATACACACGGACCATTTATTCTGGGATGATGGCTGTATGACAGCATGATGTAAACATACTAATCCTACAAGTCAAGTAGTAGCAGCTACTATCTTCTTCACCTGACCCTCAATATCAATAGATGTTATTATCCCCATTTTACAGATTGGGAAATAGAAACTTTGCTAAAATCACAGAGCAAATTACAAACATTACTTAAGACAGAACCCAAGTAGATTAATAACACCTCCCACCAGCACAGACTTTGCCACCTTACAAGCCAACCTATCACACCATCATGAGTTTAGATATTAATGCTTTGTAACAATTCCTCACAAAGGTCAAGTGGTCAAAGGCTTAAAAATCACTTATTATAAGTGAAAGGTCCTGCCAAAATTGGAAATTAGAAAGCAGTGCAATATTCCAGGGATCTATATCCTGCACTGTTTATACCTGGGGTATACCAGGCCTCCATGTGTGAATTTCTTCAGCAGACACGAAGCCAAAGCCCCCCCAGAAGTTCAGGAACAATAACGCCCTCTTGGAGGCTCTATTCATTCCATGGTTCCGAAGAGCTTCTTTCGAACAGTCTGGGAGTCTCAGCTATGAGCTGAGATGCATCAGGAGTTATTCTCCCCTGAGGGAATCAGTCCACAGTTCCTGATCTTCATGCAAGTTTTCTTTAGCAAGAAACATGCATTTCATGTTATCTTTGATGTCGAAGGGCACTTGAATGGTAAGGACTAGTGTCTGGATGTTACAGTCTATGCCATTAAACATCTGGTGCAGAGCATCCAATGCCAGGACACAGCAATCCGAGCTAACCCAGTCTTCACCTGTTGCTCACACCTCAGAATCTGTGGCGGGCCAAGCAGCGAGAAGCAGTGGGAAAGACAGGAAGCTTCGCTATTTCAGACGTGAGCATTTTCAGCGGGATGTCTCATGCAGTCTTGACTTGTCACAAATCCAATTTCTTCAACTGCTCATATGTCACAAAGAACTGCAGGTATTAGTTAAGGCTGACATTTTATGCCATCTTAACCCTAACGCATCAAAACAGACCCACGAATAGCACACCTCCTAACAAATATTTCTGGGCAGACCACATGCCATGGACATGATTAAACATGAGGGGCTCCACCCTCAACCACCCCAAGAGATCTCCCCATTAACCTTCCCAAGATCAGCTTGGAAGAGACAGACCACAACGGAGACACATAAATCCCCTGCATCAGCTCCAAAAGCTTCTAAGATTACATCCACACTGCTAGCTTTTCTGACTTTTAGGAAGACTTCACAGAACAGTAAATTCTGTGAGAAAGAGAAAGAGCAACCTCGGGGAGTTCTCCTCTAGGGCTGCCGGTAGGCAAGCTTGCCTGGGAGGGAGGCGCAGATAAACAAGGATGGTGCAAACTGACATCCCCTGCTTTATAATTCTGTCCTTTCATTTCTAATGAACTGTCTCTTCCTTCCTGCCTCCCACTTTGGCATAGAGGGAAAAGTGCTAGTCAGCCAAGTAATTCTGGGGCTGATTCCTGTCTGTCCTTAGGCGCTCTCTGAAATAAGCATTCTAGAACACGGCTGCCAAGCCACATCCTTCCCAAGGGTGGCTAGGGACTGAAAAAATAAACAAGTAAATAAATCCTTGTCTCTCCTCTCTCGGAAATCATAAACACTCTCAGCTCCTAGAGCAGAGTCTAAAGAAAAGTTTTTATTGCTACCATTGCCTTTCAATATCACCACCATTAAGCCACGTTTCACAGTGCCTAGCAGAGACTTTATACCTCCTGAAGAAGAAACTGAATAGTTATTTCTTGAATCAGAGGAACAGAATAAGAACCTACTTCTAAATTCTAATTAATAACATGACAGTTTATATGAACAACATTCTTCAGCTGTATCTTTTTTCAGATCTACTCCAACAGAAAAGGATACAATAATATTCCAAGGACCAAGTCTCAACCAATTTGGCCAAAACCCTTTATATAGAGCAAAAAACCCTTCATTCTTCCATGTCTGTTATAAGGGAGGGGGGAAAAAAGTTAATGTCCAACTTTCCAATTATGTCAAATATGCATTAATAATTAGTAGCCAGACTGAACTGATACATTTTTCTTAAAAACAAAATTCTATTTGGAAGGACTATCTAAGAAATCATTGCCCACTGCCTCTCTTCTTTCTTTAAAGGTTTCTGCATAGGTGAAGACAAAGGCTCTGTACCAAACTATCCCACACCCAAAGCAAACAGCAGTTGGATAAGAAATGAGATTTAATTCCAACTAGAGTCTATTGCCTCCTTGCCATGTGGGCTTACAGCAGGTCAGAAATAAAAAAAGGAGGCAATGGCAGTAAAGACGTAATTCAGAGTACCACTATTTCATGTTGTTGGATAGATAACATTAAGTGTCTTTGCTTCATTAAAGCAATATTTGAAGTCTAGGGATGCGCCAGCATCACGCCGGTAAACAGCAACCACAAACGTGGTCCCTCATCTTTGGCTGCCGGCAACCCAGCAGGGGAGACAGTCACAAACTTTCATCTACGCAGGAACAGTAGGCCCAATTATTTAAACTGAGAATTAAGGTTAAGATTCATGTGTTCCTTTGAGAGATGTCTGAATGAAGGATGTTCATTCCAGTTTGACTCAACAGGAAGGTGATACATTCTGGAAGGAGACACAGTTCTACTACAATCACAGGAAATATGACTATTTTCTCACGCTTCACAGCAGAGCAGAGATATAAGAAAAATGAACTTTCATTTCTAAATATTCATTTAGATTTTGTATTTAAAACATTAGCCCCTGTGTGGCAAAAACTCTGTACCATCTCAAGACTTTAGAGCATCACTCGTCTTAGTTATTTTAGCCCTCAAAATTCAGATACTCCGTTGGTTAAATAAATATAAATACAAATATATATTTGGGGGCCTGTTTCACGGATTGAAGCAATCCACTAGAATGTTGAAGACTAACTTAAATAAATGTGCTTACTTCACCAGTGTCCCTTATTATTATACTAACAAGGTTTTATTATTATGTCTATACTTATTATTATAAATGTATATGATGTTTCTACCTAACATTATTCCAGGCACTGTGCTATTTTGTAGGTATGATCTCAATGATTTTTATAATAATCCTGTGATGTAGGTGCTATTATTTATTGTCCCATTTCACTTGTGAGGAAACCGAGGTGTAGAGTCTGTATCTTGACCAAAGTCACACGATTACAAATGACAGAATCACAGGTTCATCAGGCTCTAAACCCTTGTGTTTTTAAATCCTGAAAAGAAACTCTTCAGAAGGCAACATGGAAGCCAATGAGCCACGAAAGGCATTCACAACAGCATACAGATGGACATCCCCGCTCACCTGTAACAAGCAATCCAGGGAACCTGTGTAGCCAGGGCAACTGCCATCTCGAAGGGCTCTCTGATTCATCATACGTGTTCTCACCACATCAACAGGGTTTGAGGCCAGGGCCCCCGCCAGCCCACAGGTGAAGCTTGAGCTATAAAGAAGAGACCGTTTGAAAAATAAAAAGTTTAATACCCCTGAGCTGCAGCCCCTACTATCAAGGGCAAGAAACAGCCTCCTCCCAAACTAGGTTAAAGTAACAGGTAACAAGATGGAATATATGAGAATGAGGCCCTTATCTAAAGCATTGTTTATACTGGCTTATAAATTCCAGCCTCGGCTAAGAATACTTTTGAGGTTCTGGAATGTCAACGAATCATAGAAACAGGAAGGAATGTCCTCCAAGGACGATCTATTTCATCTATCTATTCACCTACAAACAGGCATCAGAGTAATTTTAGCCATCTCATAACTACATTGCTCTTAGAGATCAGAGAAAAAGATTTCCTCACTGTAATGTGATGCCCACCAGGGCCCTGGGTTCTACTAAACTTTCAGTCACAAGACTACCATAGACCAGCCCTGGTATCAACTAACACAGAGTAGGGTTTCACAACTTCAGCACTACTAACATTTTGGAACAGAGAACTCTTTGTTGTGGATGTCTGTCCTGTGCACTGTAAGATGTTTAGCAGCTCGCTGGCCTCCACCCAGTAGATGTCATTAGCACATAAGAATCAGAACAGTCTCCGAAACGGCCAAATGTCATAGAAACAGAGAGTCAAAAAGTGGTTGCCAGAGCTTGGGGTTGGGAAGAAGTTGGTAAAAGCGTACAAAAATGTCAGTTATGAGATGAATAAGGTCTGAGGATCTAATGTATAACACGGTGATTATGGCTGACAACACAGTATTATATATAATTTAAATTTGCTACGAGAGTAGAATTTAAATGTTTTCACGCAGACATAAAATGATGGATGTGTTAATTAACTCGATGAGGGTAATCATTTCATAATGCATACGTGTATCTAACCATATTGTGCACTTTAAGTATCTTACAATCTACTTGCCAATTATACCTCAATAAAGCAGAAAAATAAAAAAATATAAAAATAAAAAGCAAGAGAATGCCAAGCATGATCGTAGCTGTATAATAAAGCACATGTAATATACTTTCGTAGACATATTTGCATATGCATAGAAAACACCTGAAGGTACATAATCAAACAGTTAACAATGGCTACCTACGTAAAGCGGTAAGGACATACTTTTTCCTGGTTTACTTCCGTATTATAATTTTTCAAATATGAGAATATAATACTTTTATAATAAACTTTCTTTAAAATGTCTATAAATTTGCAGCAAAGTTCTACCCTAAGCTCATGCATACCTAAAATATTAATTTTTTTAAAATCCATAAACATACAGGAAATGGGTATACACAGTGTCTCCCATCAAGCCCGAGAGAATAAGATGCTTCTTGGTGAGGTCGTAGACCGGCAGCTCCACACCAACAACAATAGCGGCCCTCTGAGCAGTAAGGGACACACCCTGGGTAAAAATATCAATAATAACAAGTCAGACATGTCTCCCCTACAAACTATGGCCAATTTTTACATTTTCCTGCTGGTAGGTAGAAATGTAGAGTGAAAGAGTAGAAAAATGCAGACGGTAAGAAGTCAGAAACCCCAAAGTCTAATTCTGATTCTGGCACTAACTGTACGAACTTGACCAGGACGAGTCACCTCTCAGAGCTTCCGGTTTCCTTGTATGTATGGAGAGGATCGGACTGGATGACCTTTAGGGTCTACTCTATGAGATGACAGTCCCTAGAATACTAGGAAATAGCATTCCATACCAGTGCTTGCCTAACAGTCTTCACTTAAGAGCCATGAAACCATACAGATCAAAAAAATCCAATGTAACTATAACCTCTTCCCCATAAGAACTTAGGGGGAAAAAAAGCAAACAAATCAAGTATTCAACCCTCACAGAATTTCTTAGATATGAATTTTCCGAAAGGTACTTTAAAATCACGACATACTCCTTATGTAAAATCATGACATTTTCACTTTTACAGATTAAGGAAATTAAGGAAGAAGATCTCTTCAAGGGCAGATGTCATTCTTCTTCCTTTACTCCATTATACCGTTTGGATTAAATAAAATAATAAAAATAACTTTTTTTAAAAATGGAAAGAACTAAGTCAGTTGGGTCTGTTTTTGAAGCTTACCTTCCAAAGTCCTCTTGTTCCCTCTTGCTGGTAAATGTGAATGAAGTTGCCTATCATTCCTCCTTGAAGGGAGCTATTTTGTGCTTGCATCCGAATCTAGACATTAAAGACTAACGTGAGAAAGAAACTAGCATGTTTCCCCACAAATGCAGACTTAAAAAAAAAAAAAAATTATTCAATTTGTTGTTTAGTAATCATTAAAAGAAAAAAAACTGTAATATAAATATTACTACAATGCTAGTTTAAATTTATCAGGATTGGTTCTTAGGCACTTTAGAATCAACAAAAAGCATCTAGTAGAGTCCAGTCTTGCATGCAGTAGCTCGTTAAGTGTCAAAAAGAAATTTTTTTTAAATAGTCTTTTAAAAAGGAAAGAAAATGGCATATCTCCCTCTAGGTTACTAAGTAGGAAAGAGAGAATATCATGGTTAATTCTAAAGATTTAACATAATTTATGAGTATCCAGTGTACCTGGCAGCACTAAGCATTGGTAAGCACATTTCTTAAATTAGTTACTCCAAGCCCTATTATTTCCAACCAGCCAAACCCTAAGGTACACAGACGTGCTGGCCAAAGGATGGCCGTGTGATGTCCGTCACACTCTGTTACACGGGAACTTACAAGTGAACTTCACAACCGCCATGGAATTCACATGACCAATATTCCAACATAAAAATAATGTTTGATGTAGCTTTGCATTTTTAAGAATAAAAAGGGACTTCTCACTAAAAAACTGGTACCTTATTTTGGTTTAGGGAGCACATGCATTACCCTCTAATTCTACAGAGAACTGTTACTGCCAGGCTAACGTGAGAAAACAAAATGCAGGAACTGCCTTTCCACAGCCCTGATATAGCTTTAAGAGGTTGACAGGAGTGCGGATATCCTTCTCTAGCAATTCTACCCCAGCACAGGGTAAACTCAGGGCAAAAGGGTCTGGTCCTTCTATTCACACCGCGTGTAACTGTAGTGCACCCAACACCCTGCTGCATGCAATGTTGATGTTGTCGGAATCTCCTGTTAGATTGAAAGCTGAAGGCGGGGTCCTTGCCTGACTCATTTTTGGATTCTAAGCATATAGTACACCAACTGGTGCAAGGCAGAAGCACAGTGAATGCTGCTTAAATAATGGGGGAAAGAAAAAGAATGAGGGAAGGAAAGGAATATCTTCAGAGGGTGTGACCAATAACTCACACCTAATTTTGATTTTCTTTAATTAGTTAGTCCCTTGCCTTATTACAAAAAGGATTTAAGGAGGCTGTATCCCTGGTATTGTTGATAAGGTCATCTAATGCGTTATGTCTAATTGTAGTTATGTAAATATTTTCATTACTATTTCCTGATATCAAATTAGTGGAAAACGTAACGCCTTCAGAAATGGTCATCAACAAGCTGCCTAGACTGCTGTAAAACTTGCAGTCCATCTATTTTATTTTAGTTTTTATTTTTTGGCTGCGTCGTGTGGCTTTCGAGATCTTAGTTCCCGGACCAGGGACTGAACCTGCACCCTCAGCAGTGAAAGCGCCAAGTCCTAACCACTGGACCAACGGGAAATTCCCAAAAGCCCATCTATTTTAATGAACCAATAAAAACAAGGGAGATTTTCAATGAAAAATGAAATTCAAATGCATCTAAGCCTAATTTTCTTTTTTCTGGTTAATCATCAAAACCTCCAAAGTCTCCAAAAATGGGCCCTACTTGTGAGCTTATCTGTATCACTGGGAAATCCACCTAGTGCATGTTTCTGAGTCTTCACGGCACTAAAACTGTAAAGATTCACACATACATAGTATATGTTATATTCACAGATTTTCATTATCTGAACGTTGATTACAATAAGAAAATGCGGCGTGTGCCCGTAAGACATAGATAGCACTGCTTACTTTCAAAACATCAGTTGGATTAGCAATGGTTGAGGATATGACTCCAGAGAGAATTCCACAGACCACATTTATCAGCAGGGTTTCATCTGCAAACAAAGACATATTATTTGATTCTTCATACGTACAGGGCTCTTCATATGAGTAACTCATGTATAGGTGTAATTCACTCACACATCACTTGTTCATTTAAGAGACGAAAGAGGGCTTCCCTGGTGGCGCAGTGGTTAAGAGTCTGCCTGCCGATGCAGGGGACACGGGTTCGTGCCCCGGTCCGGGAGGATCCCACGTGCCGCGGAGCGGCTGGGCCCGTGAGCCATGGCCGCTGAGCCTGTGCGCCCGGAGCCTGTGCTCCGCAACGGGAGAGGCCACAACAGTGAGAGGCCCAGTTACCGCAAAAAAAAAAAAAAAGAGACGAAAGAAATACATGTTTAATGAATCAAGTAATTTTCAAAGGATTAGGGATTTTGCTGGCCGAAGGGATTTTGCTTAGCAAAATTTCTTGACACCTAAAAAGGAATGTGAATTATCACATAAGAGTAACCATGGGAATCATCATGGAAGTGAACCATAATTCACATTTGTGTGTAAGTGCAGACCACTGTAATTAAGACGAGGTCGTACACCAACTGGTAGGAGAATAAAAGATACCCTCCTATGAGACAAGGTGGAGATAAAATTTTAAAGCACATCATACATATTTAATTTGAAATGTACTGAAGCACTTTTAAAACATCTTTGCTCCTGGCTCACTGCGCTCATAGAACAGTGACTACTGCTTATCTCTTTGCAAAAAAGACAGAAACTTCTAGGGATTAAAGCAAAGTCGAATAATCAACCAGCAAGAGAATATCAGGACTCAGAGTTCTTAACACTAAGAAAATGTAGTCACTGCTTTCCTGAAAAATAGGTGATAATTCCTATGATTGTAAAGAATTTTAAGTGGGCTAGAACTACAACAACATACCCTCTAGTCTGGACATTGCGGAAACAAGGACAACTCATTAAGACGTTTGTAAGACAGCTCTGTTGCCCCCCTAAATTCAGCTGATATCCGACTTGCTTATTTATATAAGCAAGTATAATTCATTTAGATTTTACACCCAACCCAAAGTTCTCCTCCACAGTAGTAAAGACACAAATAAGAAAATCGATCCCAAACCACTTGAACAAAAAGACAAACAACCCACCTCCTGTCCATAAGTGGAAAAAGAATTCCCCACTCACCTTCCGGGCGCTCGACAAATAACCGCTTCAAGCTCTGGTAGGCGCCTATCTTGATGGTGCCATAGGAAGCCTGGCGCAACATCGCAGGAGCAATCCTGCCAAACCAATGGGCAAAGGGACAAAAAAATCTAAAAAACCACTTAAAATCACGTATCTGCCTTCCACAATCAAACTACACCAAGACAGATTTCTTAAGAGTTTAAAATCCAGCAAAAATATAGGTGGAGGACTTCCCTGGTGGTCCAGCGGTAAAGAATCCGCCTTACAATGCAGGGGACGTGGGTTTGATCCCTGGTCGGGGAACTAAGATCCCACAGGCCGTGGGGCAACTAAGCTCACGCACCTCAACTAGAGCCCTAATGCCACAACTACTGAGCTCTTGCGCCTCAACTAGAGCCCGTGTGCTGCAAACTACAGAGCTCATGTACCCTGGAGCCTGTGCGCCGCAACTAGAGAGAAGCCCGTGCGCCACAACGAAAGATCCAGCATGCCTCAACGAAGATCCTGCATGCTGCAACTAAGACCCGACGCAGCCAAAAATAAACAAACTAAATAATAAATAGGGACTTCCCTGGTGGCGCAGTGGTTGAGAGTCCGCCTGCCGATGCAGGGGACGCGGGTTCGTGCCCCGGTCCGGGAAGATCCCACATGCCGCGGAGCGGCTGGGCCCGTGAGCCGTGACCGCTGAGCCTACGCGTCCGGAGCCTGGAGAGGCCACAACAGTGAGACGCCCGCGTACCACAAAAAAAAAAAAAAGAAGCCACCGCACTGCAATGAAGAGTAGCCCCAGCTTGCTGCAACTAGAGAAAGCCCGCGCACAGCAACAAAGACCCAACACAGCCAAAAATAAATAAAAATTAAATTTAAAAAAATAAGTAATTAATTTAAAAATATTTTAAGAAAAAAGTTAAATAAAATTTTTTTATAAAGGTGGGTTCTGGGACTTCCCTGGTGGCGCAGTGGATGGAAGTCGGCCTGCCAATGCAGGGGACACGGGTTCGATTCCTGGTCCGGGAGGATCCCACGTGCCACGGAGCGGCTGGGCCCGTGAGCCACGACTGCTGAGCTTGCGCTCTGGAGTCCGCGGGCTGCAGCTGCTGAGCCTGTGTGCCACGGCTGCTGAGGCCCGCGCACCTGGAGCCCGTGCTCCGCGGCAGGAGAGGCCACCGCAATGAGAAGCCCACGCACCGCAATGAAGAGTAGCCCCGGCTCGCCACAACTAGAGAAAGCCCACACACAACCAAAAATAAATAAATAAAAATTAAAAAAAAAAAAAAAAAGGTGGGTTCTTGGGAATTCCCTGGCAGTCCAGTGGTTAGGACCAGGCGCTCTTTCAATGCCAAGGGCCCAGGTTCAATCCCTGGTCGGGGAACTAAGCTCCCACAAGCCACACAGTGGAACAAAAAATAAAATATATGTATATGTGTGTGTGTGTGGTGTGTGTGTATATGGGTTCAGTTAAATGTGTGCAAGTTATTAGTTCCCTAAGTGATAGCTCAGCCCCTCATGTTTATCCTCAATGAAAACACACGGAGTTCTATTTGCCCATTCACATTATAATGGGAGGGCTTTCCTTTCTCAGGACAAAGCACCTGGTGAAATGTGGCCTCTGTAAGCATCCTCCAGGGTTGCTGGAGCTCATCTCCCACCTCCCTGGGGGCCCTGTTCCACTTATTCCCTCTCCCTCCTCCAGGACCCTCCCCACCCCAAAACCACCCTGTGTCATTCATACTCGCAGGCTCTCCTGCCACACTTCCCACCTCCTTCTCAGATTGCAATGCGGCTTCCTTCCACCCTCTTCATCAATAGCCCCCTCACCAAAAGGGGCCCAAGGGACATCTCTGTAGCTAAATTAAATGATGCTTTTCAATCAGCATCTTATAAAGCCTCTCTGTCTTTCCAGTATTTGCTATGGTCCACTCTTTGTCCTGCTTGCAGCCGTCTCCTCCCTGAGCTGCCATAACTTCACTCTCTCCAATTCCTCTTCTTTCTCTGCACATCCTACCTCTGTCCTCTGAGGGGCCCAGGAGTTCTGTCCTTCCTCTCTTCTCTCACAGCTCCACACACTCCCCAGATGAGCTCATCTACTCACATGGCTTCAACTGTCCAAAGAGTGATGACTCCTAAATTCATGTTTCCAACACTGATCCCAGGATGCATTTCCAGCTGCTTCCCAGATTTTTCAATTCACATGTCCTACACCTACCACCAGAGAAAGTGTCTCACCCAACTAATTATCCTCCCTCTCCAAACAATCCGCTCTCCTCTTCTGTGTCCTAGACCAAGGAATGGTACCTCCATCTGCACACTGGCCAGAACCAGAGACACTAGCCCGTCTCCTCCTTCCCCACCACCCCTCATGTATGAGGTCGTACACTATGTCGATCCTCTGCCCTAAACAGCCTGCCTTCTTTCTCTCCATCCCCAAGACAATTCCTCAGGTCAGATCCTTGTCTCTGCTTCCTATGTGCCAGCCTGCTTCCACTGTCACTGTCTCTCTTTCTCCCAATGGCAGGCGGGAATTTTTTACAACGGAAACCTGATCATGTCAGTCCCTCTACTCAAAACCCTTCAGTGGCTTCTGTCTGCCACAGGTATACTTAAACTCACACATTTACAGGTACCAGGCAGATGCTATGAGCGTGTGAAGCGGGCTGAGTCTAATTGCACACCTACGCTATGTGAGTGCCAGAGATTTGGTAAACCAGAGAAAGCATCCTTAACACCAGTTACTGTTATCATAAGTGACCCAATGTGGGCCCAGATGTTAGCGTTCTTGAGAAGATCGAATGGTTTTTATGTTCAACTTCTCGCATTTAAAAGACTGGCTCGACTGAAAGACAAAAACCTTTGGGGACCCGTGGGTAGAAGGGCTGTGAGACATCAGTTTGGGATCTGGACCTGGTCCTTCAAGATCAGATCCAGGGCCTCTTAGTCTGGGATTGATGCCCTGCCTCAACCAGAGTCTAGTACTCGGCAGACGCCACTGTAATCCCGTTTGCACATCTGCAGTCCCCATTCAACCACAGTTCCTTCAGGGCAGGGGGCTGCTGCCGATTCCCATGTGTCCACCCAGATCCAGTCTCGCGCCTCTCCGTGCTGCTCTGTGCCGAGGCTGGTGCCATGGATGACACCACCCAGCTCCCCTGCCAGCTGGTTCCAGCCAATTGAAGATGGGAGAGAGGGAGGGAGGGAGGGAGGGAGGGGGAAGAAGTGGAGGTATTTCTTCCTCTCCCTGGGCACTAACTAGCAAGGCATCTCTCAACAACTCCTGTTGGGTCCTTCAAGGCTCCAACCCTAGTAGGCTCTGCTAACATCATTCCTGTCCTTGTCTCTCTGGTCCTAGGGTTGGTAACAATTTCTCATTTTGCTAGTTTCTAGGTACCTCAAAATCCTTTATTCGTTCCCTTAACCCTTAAGTAGCCCTTTCATTAATCTCCCTTCATTTAAACCACCCAAACGAATTGTTTCCTGCAGGGCCTCTGACTGACATAGGCAGGACCCCGCCTTACACACTTTCCTATCCAGTGCCTGCAGTACACTGGTCGTTAAATGTTGGATTAAAGAAAAGCTGTTCACTGCAACTCTTACCTATGGCGAATATCGTATCATTTTCATTATAGCAAAAACCTCAGTAATTCAGAATAACCCAGAGGAAGGGCTATTAAAACAAATGTAATTTTTGTATTATTATCTGTATTTGAATATAATGAAAACAGGTTCACCACAACACTCGCTACATTAAAACACATATATAGAAAATAAAGTTGAAATGAAAAATGAAAAAAAAAAAATCAACGATTGCTACTTGCTCTTGAATACACCCCAAACTTGTATTTTTTCTCTATGAAGTCTTAGTGTGAAGTCTGTTCATTTGAAAGCTCAACACTGAAATATAAACACACGAAGGTCTACTTACCCTGAATACAGTGCTTTTAGGCCTTCCTCTCTGCCTATCCTCACTAACGCATGCAACGTTCCTCGATACCTGATTTCTTTAAAGTTTGCATCATTCTTCTGGCCTTGAATCTGGAGCCGTGTCTTGGTTAAATCAATTGGAAAAGTACCTTAAAATTTTTAAGAAGGAAATGTTTCACTTAATAGAAAGAAATTTCACTAAACAAAGGATACACAGGGATACATTACTGAGGAAACATTCAGACTATAATGTAAACTAAGAAACAGAAATAAGAAAGGCAGATACTCTGCAATCTTCCTATTTAAAAAAAAAATTAGGAACCAAAAGATTTTTTTAAATCTTTTTAAAAATGCATAACTGTGTTTTCTGTACATTTTTATTTATGTCCCATCTTATTCTACCTAGGATTTGAGGAGGCTGCACTGCTATCAAAAGTAGGTACATGGAATGATTTACACAAACAGGAAATCCACTTTCAAATATAAGTTACTGGGAACTCCCTGGCAGTCCTGTGGTTAGGACTCAGCACTTTCACTCCTGGGGCCTGGGTTCAACCCCTTGTTGGGGAACTTAGATCCCGCAGGCCGCGCAGTGCAGCCAAGAAATAATAATAATAATAATAAAATAAAAATAAAACGTAAGTTACTATTTTTCACACATGTGAAGGCTGATACGGGGTTCAACATGAACGGAGATAAATGCGTTTTCTAAAGGAATTTCTCACCTGTGTGTTACAGCCTAAAAGTGACTCTGTTAATGTAGGTAAAAACGTTTAATGTAGTACCTAAGAGATAGTCCATCCAAACATATAAACCCATACACAGTAACCTTGAGTCACTGTGTCGACGAATCTACACGGGGAGCCTAAGCCAGTGGTCGGTGGTTAATGTGCCTCAACCCCTCAGCCCAGGTCCCCACTGGCTCCTCAGGGGCAGCCTCTGTCCCAGGACAGCAGCGATTCAGCCCAACACCTGGCACTTGGCAGCATCTCAATCAACATGTGTTTTGTTTTGGTTTTGGCCACGCCACACAGCTTGTGGGATCTTAGTTCCCCAACCAGGGAATGAACCTGGGCCCTGGGGCAGTGAAAGTGCAGAGTCCTAACCCCCACCCCCCACCCCGCCGCCACCATCAATTAACATGTGCTGAATGAATGATCAGGGGAATAAACAAAGGAACTAATAGGATCTGACTGGAGCTGAGCGGATGAGGAAGTCACCAGCAGGACATGAACAACAGGCATGATTAGAACATGATGACACGATGACAGTCACTCGCCTCCGGCTCAGGAAGGCCCTGGGGCTCCCTAAACCTCTTTTAAAGCCAAATGTGTTAACAGTGATGAAGCGGGGGGGAAAAGGACAAGGAGAACAGGACAGATGGCATCCAACAATGATGCATGAAACTTCCGTTTGAGCAACAGGTCCAACTGTCTCCCCACTGAACTTTCAACCCTAAACTGCTAATAAGCAGCCCAAGTCACTATTTCGTCTTAAAAGTATCGCAAAGGAAGAAAGAAATTGTGAATCCTGAGATTCAGTGTTTCATAATCTCACATTCTGTGCCTGAACTACACTCACACCGTAAGTCTTATGACACCCAACGATCACATCCATAAGTTTCAGCCTCATCACGTACAGCAGGCAGCTGACGGGCCTCGCCCTGGGCTCCTTACCGCACTCCGCTGTGATGGAGGCCAGGCCTCCGTACACGAAGGGCTTCCAGTTCAGGGCTGACATGCTCACCGCTGTCCCTTCTCCTTTGTTCACAGACGCATAGCCTCCAACAGGGTTTTTCCTGGACACAAAAGTAAGGTGTTTCAATGCTGTAACTTCTCACACAGGCAGTTTCTTCTTTTTTTTTTTTTTTTTTTTGTGGTACGCGGGCCTCTCACTGCCGCGGCCTCCCCCGTTGCGGAGCACAGGCTCCGGACGCGCAGGCTCAGCGGCCATGGCTCACAGGCCCAGCCGCTCCGCGGCATGTGGGATCTTCCCGGACCGGGGCACGAACCCGTGTCCCCTGCATCGGCAGGCGGACTCTCAACCACTGCAACACCAGGGAAGCCCCAGGCAGTTTCTTCTTTAAGCTCGTGTTTCACTTGGAGTGAGCACTACCAGATGCTACCCCTGAACCCTGCCCTCACCCACACATGCACGGTTCCCAAGATGATCCTCACCTTATAAAGGAAAGCACCCCTATTTCCTAAACCCCAACTCACTCCATCAGTTGCCTTAATTCTAACCCAGGCCTTAAATAAGCCGATATATTGATATCGTGATATGCGTTGATTAGTGTAGTACAATGGAGGTGATTTTCTGGGTAGTCCATGTTATCTTAAATCTGTTCTTCACTTAATAAATATTTGCCATTTGCTTGCCACTGTCTTAGTGAGTCCCTCCCAGGAGGTACTGGAGTCTTTCAGATACACAGAAGCAGAAAAATGTTGCAACCCAGCGTCACAAGCTAAAATGATAATTACTTAAAATGACCAAAATGAACCTGTAGTTTATAAATGTTAGCTCTCTTCTCTTACTCACGTTATGTTACTAGCTGTGAGGCGGCCCGGGATGAAGGAACGAGGCAGACTATGGAGTCAGAGCCTCATCACCCCCTTCCTAGTAAACTTCCTGTTAACCTCTAGGTTTTTAAATTCTCCCTCATCATCATCATAGTTGAAGCAGCCAATACAACCAATTAGGGGTAGAGTCCACACCTTTACTCATGCCTACTGTGGAAATTAAATACAAAAAAGACACTCACGGGAGGTGGAGTCAAGATAGTGGTGTGAGAAGACGCAGAGTTAGCGTCTCCCCACAACTAGTGCGCCTGCCTGGAGACTCTGACTCTCAAGGAGACGGGAGGGACCCCAAAGTGAACCAGTAGGATGTAGGGGGACTGAGGGGAGAGAAGGCGCGGAGGCCAGACAGGATCGGCGCCCCTGAGGCCAGATCAGGAGAGGCAGGCGGGAGGGACTCTCCTGGAGCAGCGGGAGAGGAGTGGAGGGCGATTGCCCCGCCCACTCAGGCCCCGGGAGCCTGCTGAGCTCCCAGGCCGGTACCCCACCCCCACCCCCACCCCCCCGCCAAACCCCATCCAGGCCACGTGGGTCCTGGGGGCATAGGAGGGAGGCTGGGGAGATCAGGAGAGGCAGGCTGAAGAGGCCATGCAAGAGAAGCGAGAGTGGAGGGTGCTTGCCCCGGCCACTCAGGCCTGGGGAGCCTGCGGGGCTCCCAGGTGAGGTCCCCTGCCCTCTGAGACCAGGGCTGGGGGGCACGCATAGGCCCCTTCTGTTCCCCACAGCCCCCCTTTTCCAGCCCTCTGCGTCCTGAGCATTGGCCCCGCCGAAACCTCGCCCTTGCTTAGGCCCCGCCTCCACAGCCAAGGACTTCCCCCACACTTGGTTTTTTTCTTTTCCCTCCTCCTCTTTATTTATTATTATGGTAAAGATGCACCTTCCGGTTGCTGATTCATCTATATTTTTATTTTTATATTCTTCCTAACATGTCTGTTAGTTTCCTAGTCAAATTTTATTTTTTACTTTGGTTTTTTTTTTTTTTGCCACCCCAGGCGGCTTGCGGGACCCTGGTTCACGAGCCCAGAGTTGGGTTGAAGCTCCTGCGGTGGGAGGTCCAAGTCTGAACCACTGGACTAACAGAGAACCTCATACCCCAGGGAATAGTCATCAGAGTGAGGTCTCAAGGAGCTCCTCATCTCAGCACCAAGACCCAGCTCTACCCAACAGCCTACAAACCCTAGTGTTGGAAGCCTCAGGCCAAACAACCACTAAGACAGGAACACAATCCCACTCATAAAAAATAAAAAAGTAAAAAAAAAAGAGACGGCAAAAAAATATATCACAGATGAAGGAGCAAGGTAAAAACCTACAAGACCAAATAAATGAAGAAGAAATAGGCAAACTACCTGAAAAAGAATTCAGAGTAATGAGAGTAAAGATGATCCAGAATCTCAGAAATAGAATGGAGGCACGGATGAGAAAATACAAGAAAGTTTAACAAAGACCTAGAAGAACTAAAGAACAAACAAACAGAGATGAACAACACAATAACTGAAGTGAAAAATACACTAGAAGGAACCAATAACAGAATAACTGAGGCAGAACGAGTAAGTGAGCTGGAAGACAAAACGGTGGAAATAACTGCCAAGGAGCAGAATAAAGAAAATAGGATGAAAAGAACGGAAGACAGTCTCAGAGACCTCTGGGACAACACTAAACGCACCAACGTTGGAATATAGAGGTCCCAGAAGAAGAGAAAAAGAAAGGATCTGAGAAAATATTTGAAGAGATTATAGTTGAAAACTTCCCTAACATGGGAAAGGAAATAGTCACCCAAGTCCAGGAAGCACAGAGAGTCCCATATAGGATAAACCCTAGGAAAAACACACCAAGACACATATTAATCAAACTAACAAAAATTAAATTCAAAGAAAAAATATTAAAAGCAACAAGGGAAAAACAAAAAATAACATACAAAGGAATCCCCATAAGGTTATCAGCTGATTTTTCAGAGGAAACTCTGCAGGTGAGAAGGGAGTGGCAGGATATACTTAAAGTGATGAAAGAGAAAAACCTACAACCAAGATTACTCTACCCATCAAGGATCTCATTCAGATTCAATAAAGAAGTCAAAAGCTTTTCAGACAAACAAAAGCTAAGAGAATTCAGCACCACCAAACCAGCTTTACAACAAATGCTAAAGAAACTTCTCTAAGCGGGGGAAACATAAGAGAAGAAAAAGACACACAAAACCAAACCCAAAACAATTAAGAAAATGGTAATAGGAACAAACATATCGATAATAACCTTGAATGTAAATGGATTAAATGTCCCAAAAGACACAGACTGACTGCATGGATACAAAAACAAGACCCGGAAAATTTAAGAAAACTGAAATTGTATCAAGCATCTTTTCTGACCACAATGCTATGAGACTGGAAATCAATTACAGGAAAAAAAACTGTAAAAACCACAAATACATGGAGGCTAAACAGTGTGCTACTAAATAATTGAGAGATCAGTGAAGAAATCAAGGAAATAAAAAAATACATAGAAACAAATGACAACGAAAACATGACAACCCAAAACCTATGGGACACAGCAAAAGCAGTTCTAAGAGGGAAGTTTATAGCAATTCAATCTCACCTCAAGAAACAAGAAAAATCTCAAATAAACAATCTAACCCTACACTTGAAACAACTAGAGAAGGAAGAACAAAGAAAACCCAAAGTCAGTAGAAGGAAAGAAATCATAAAGGTCAGAGCACAAATAAATGAAACAGAAACGAAGAAAAAAGAGAAGATCAATAAAACTAAAAGCTGGTTCTTTGAGAAGATAAACAAAATTGATAAACCCTTAGCCAGACTCATCAAGAAAAAAAGGGAGAGGACACAAATCAATAAAAGTAGAAATGAAAAAGGAGAAATCACAACTGACACTGCAGAAATACAAAGGATTATAAGAGACTACTACAAACAACTATATGCCAATAAAATGGACAACCACGAAGAAATGGACAAATTCTTGGAAAGGTACAATTTTCCAGGACTGAACCAGGAAGAATTAGAAAATATAAACAGACCTATCACAAGTAATGAAATTGAAACCATAATTAAAAATCTTCCAACAAACAAAAGTCCAGGACCAGATGGCTTCACAGGCGAATTCTATCAAACATTTAGAGAAGAGCTAACACTGATCCTTCTCAAAGTCCTCCAAAAATTGCAGAGGGAGAAACACTCCCAAATTCATTCTACGAAGCCACCATCACCCTGATACCAAAACCAGAAAAAGATATCACAAAAAAAGAAAATTACAGACCAATATTACTGATGAACATAGATGCAAAAATCCTCAACAAAATACTAGCAAACAGATTCCAACAGCACATTAAAAGGATCATACACCATGATCAAGTGGGATTTATCCCAGGGATGCAAGGATTCTTCAAAATACACACATCAATGTGATACACTACATTAACAAATTAAGGAATAAGAACATATGCTTTCAATAGATGCAGAAAAAGCTTTTGACAAAATTCAACACACATTTATGATAAAAACTCTCAAGAAAATGGGCACAGAGAGAAACTACCTCAACATAATAAAGGCCATATATGACACATCCACAGCAAGCATCATACTCAATGGTGAAAAACTGAAAGCATTTCCACTAAGATGAGGAACAAGACAAGGATGTCCACTCTCACCACTATTATTCAACATAGTTTTGGAAGTCCTAGCCACGGCAATCAGAGAAGAAAAAGAAATAAAAGGAATACAAATTGGAAAGGACGAAGTAAAACTGTCACTGCTTGCTGATGACATGATACTATACATAGAAAATCCTAAAGGTGCTACCAGAAAACTACTAGAACTAATCAATGGATTTGGTAAGGTTGCAGGAAACAAAATTAATGCACAGAAATCTCTGGCATTCCCATACACCAACAGCAAAAAATCAGGAAGAGAAATTAAGGAAACACTCACATTTACCACTGAAACAAAAAGAATAAAATACCTAGGAATAAACCTGCCTAAGGAGGCGAAAGAGTTGTACTCAGAAAACTATAAAACACTGATGAAAGAAATCAAAGATGACATAAACAGATGGAGAAATATACCATGTTCTTGGATTGGAAGAATCAATATTATGAAAATGACTATACTACCCAAAGCAATCTACAGATTCATTGCAATCCCTATCAAACTACTAATGGCATTTTTCACAGAATTAGAACAAAAAATTTTACAATTCATATGGAAACACAAAAGACCCCGAATAGACAATGCAATCTTGAGAAAGAAAAATGGAGTTGGAGGAATCAGTCTCCCCAACTTCAAACTATACCACAAAGCTACAGTAATCAAGACAGTATGATACTGGCACAAAAACAGAAATATAGATCAACGGTACAAGATAGAATGCCCATAAACCCACGCACATAGGGGAACCTAATTTACAACAAAGGAGGCAAGAACATACAATGGAGAAAAGACAGACTCTTCAATAAATGGTGCTGGGAAAACTGGACAGCTACATGTAAAAGAATGATATTAGAACACTACCTAACACCATACACAAAAATAAACTCCAAATGGATTAAAGACTTAAATTAAGACCAGACACTATAAAACTCTTAAGAGTAAAACATAGGAAAAACACTCTTTGACATAAGCCACAGCAAGACCTTTTTTGACCCACCTCCTAGAGTAATGGAAATAAAAACAAAAATAAACAAAAGGGACTTAATTAAACTTCAAAGCTTTTGCACAGCAAAGGAAACCATAAACAAGACAAAAAGACAATCCTCAAAATGGGAGAAAGTATTTGCAAATGAAACAACAAAGGATTAATCTACAAAATATACAAACAGGTCATAAAGCTCAATATCAAAAAAACAAACAATCCAGTTAAAAAATGGGCAGAAGACCTAAATAGACATTTCACCAAGGAAGGCATACAGATGGCCAAGAGGCACATGAAAAGATGCTCAACATCACTAATTATTAAAGAAGTGCAAGTCAAAACTACAATTAGTTATCACCTCACACCAGTCGGAATAGCCATTATCAAAAAATCTAGAAACAATAAATGCTGGAAAGAGTGTGGTGAAAAGGGAACCCTCCTGCACTGTTGGTGGGAATGTAAATTGATACAACCACTATGGAAAACAGTGCGGAGGTTCCTTAAAAAACTAAAAATAGAATTACCACATGACACAGCAATCCCACCACTGGCCATATACCCTGAGAAAATCGTAATTCAAAAGGAGTCATGTACCACAATGTTCATTGCAGCACTATTTACAACAGCCAGGACATGGAACAAACCTAAATGTCCGTCGACAGATGAATGGATAAAGAAGATGTGGCACATATATACAATGGAGTGTTACTCAGCCATAAAAAGAAACAAAATCGAGTTATTTGTAGTGAGATGGATGGACCTAGAGTCTGTCATACAGAGTGAAGTAAGTCAGAAAGAGTAAAACAAATACCATATGCTGACATATAATATGGAATCTAAAAAAAAAAAATGGTACTGATGACCTAGTTGCAGGGCAGGATAAAAGAGGTAGACATAGAGAATGGACTTGAGGACACGGGGTGGGAGGGCGAAGCTGGGGCGAAGTGAGAGTAGCATCGACATATATACACTACGGAATGTAAAATAGTTGGCTGGTGGGAAGCAGCAGCACAGCACAGGAAGATCGGCTCAGTGCTTTGCGAGGACCTGGAGGGGTGGGATAGAGAGGGTGGGAGGGAGGCTCAAGAGGGAGGGGATATGGGGACATGTGCCCATATGGCTGAAGGGCTTTGTTGTCCAACAGAAACTAACACAATATTGTGAAGCAATTATACTCCAATAAAGATCTATTAAAAAAAAAAAGACACAAATGTTGCCTTCCATCCTCCTTTCCTTGTATAGGTCCTCACTCACTGTGACATATATGCCCGCACCTGCCACAGCCAGGTCCCCCACATTCATTCCGTGTTCTGCAGTTTTATGCGATTTCCGTCGGCAAATCTGGCCTTGCGCCAATTAACAGGAGACACATGGCAATTATTACACTTCTCTGTATATACTATCAACTCTAATTCTTGTCAGTTTAAAATAAAATCCTAATTTACTATAGTCATTGGCAAGCAATATGCCCAATGTTTTTACTTCGCACGTTTGGGAGTGTTCCCAAGTCTGTATTTCCCAGGAGACCTACCACAAGTCACCACTGCCAAGAACGACACTTCTCAAGATGGCCAAGGGGCTTCCTCACACCAACAGAAAACAAAGGAACTCAAAAAGGACCCTAACAGACATACAGATACCTGTTCCTCATCTACAGACATTAACCAAATTCAGAGTGGTTACAGATGACTAAGGTAGAAGGCTCCCTGAGCATGGAACTTAAAAAATCATCATGTTTTATGTATTTCAGTACCAAAGAACAAGTCCTGCTCCCCAAAACTCATCTCACTATTAGCCTTGAAAAAGTTTAATATCTGTGCTTAATTCTTAGCCTTACTAAATTCATAACTAAGGGAACGATTAACACTATAAGTTACAGACTATAAAACAAACACATTAATAATAAATCCAATAATTCATTACTGTCCTCAACCCATTCTTGGGTTTTGCCGAGTCCAAATTAAAAAGCAAAACAGGGCTTCCCTGGTGGCGCAGTGGTTGAGAGTCCGCCTGCCGATGCAGGGGACACGGGTTTGTGCCCCGGTCCGGGAAGATCCAACATGCCGCGGAGTGGCTAGGCACGGCCGCTGAGCCTGCGCATCCGGAGCCTGTGCTCCGCAATGGGAGAGGCCACAACAGTGAGAGGCCCACGTACCGCAAAAAAAAAAAAAAAAAAAAAAAAGCAAAATAACTACATAACGTTAGCGTCTGGAAGCACTGTAACTTGCCGTTACAAAAGTGTTCAACATAAATGATTTCAGTGGATCCCCCCTCAAGTTTGGGATAGGACAGAAAAAGAGACAAGGAAACCCAGTTTCAGGAAGGCAACTTGTCCAAGGCCACATGGCTGACGGGGCAGAAGTGGACCTCCAACCCCCAAATGCTTTGATCCCAAGTTTAGTGTTCTTTCTGCTACCACCTGAGGCTGTACATGATCAAAAAGGAGTGATGGCATTTTAATTAAGGAGAAAATATTACCAAGCACCTTGGAAAAGGTACTACTGATAAGATGTACCTTAGAAACAATGAAAATGTGCTTTAAGAGAAAAGTCTTAAGAGAAAAATATATAGTCAGAAGGTAGTCAATCTAAACAGTTATAATTAATTTTTCCAATACACAGTATACAAAGATAGTATTCGTATTTTTTCCCAAGTTTTTTTTACTGAGGTGAAATTCACGTACTGCAAAATAAACCAGGGAAGTCCCTGGCGGTCCAGTGGTTAGGACTGGGCACTTTCACTCACCGGGCCAGGGTTCAATCCCTGGTCCCCTGGTTGAGGAACTAAGATCCCACAAGCCGCACGGTACAGGCAAAAACAAACAAACAAAAATAAAATAAACCATTTTAGCAAATAATTCAGTGGCACTTAGTACATTCTAATTTTGTACAACCACCATCTCTAGCTAGCCCCAAAATACTCCAGCACCCCAAAAGGAAACCATTAAGCAGTTCCTCTCCATTCCCCCTCCCCCTAGCCTCTATGATTCTTATTTTCTCGGCTGTGATACTATACATGCATCAAGCATCTCTGTGGAACACAAGACTCCTTATTAGTAGTTCCTAACCTGGCTGAGGAGCTTCTTAAAAGTAGACACACAGGGCCCCAGCCACTGAATGAGGGAAATCCCAAGCATCAATGAGTCAAATAAATGATGGCCTTGGAATACGTATCACTTAAAATTAGGTAGTTGATTAGGTAGTGTTGACATTATAGCCGGTTCTTCTTGGCATTCATCTTATTTAGTAGAGATTTTTTTTCCTACAGTGTATACATAAATGTATATGTACAAAACAGACACACAAGATATCCTCTAAAATGTCAGCAAAAACGTTATTCGGAATGGGATTACAACTTCTGATCTCTAATTAGAAACAAAACATTTTTTAGAAACTATGTCGTCGGGGGGCTTCCCTGGTGGGGCAGTGGTTAAGAATCCGCCTGCCAGTGCAGGGGACACAGGTTCGAGCCCTGGTCCGGGAAGATCCCACATGCCGCGGAGCGACTAAGCCCATACACCACAACTACTGAGCCTGCGCTCTAGAGTCCGCAAGCCACAACTACTGAGCCCGTGAGCCTAGAGCCTGCACTCCGCAACAAGACAAGCCACCGCAATGAGAAGCCCACGTACCACAACGAAGACCCAACGCAGCGAAAAATAAATTTATTTTTTAAAAAAACAAACTATATTGTCATGTGACTTCATGTCATCTCATCCATTAACTTTGATTTCCTGCCAATACTTTTGCCAGTTTAAGTTTAATGAGATCTGGCTACTTTTTCTTCTGTTGGTTTTGATATTAAATTTTTAGTTAGTTATAATATTAAAACCCAGAGGTTCTGGGTTATACTCATATGCAACTACTCAAGTAGAGTTTGACCTTGTTGTGGAATTGCCTCCCAGGGTTTTGAATCACATGGGATGAAGCACACACCCATTAGTTCCTATTCAGATATTACCCCACAATAACTTATCTTCCACAAACAAGGGTCCCCCCTCCAGTATCCCTGGTTAAACTGTAAGAAAGTACAGTCTATTCACTACAATGTTTAAAAGTTAACTAAGACGAGGGTAAATTAACTTTGGGGCTCTTCTCTTTTCCTTTCCCAAAGCTAGGACTAGCTTCCTGAGCAGTTAAGACTACCGTGCCTTCCCAGGTTACTGTTTGCAGAGTCAAATAAAGAATAAGTAAGCTGTACTGGCCAGGGCAAGCGGAGAAGGGCTTCAGTTATCTTGGGCTGAATTCTCTGTTCAGTAAACTAAACCACTTTGTTTTTGAGCTCTTTGAGGGGTTCTCCTCACACACATTTCTTAACTTGCTAGCTCAATTTTTGGGAAAAATCCCAACGCTACTCAAGTGTCAAGACTAACAGGCCAACACAGTCAGGGAGATTGATGTGTCCCTTAGCGATCACTAGTGTCTGAGCAGCAGCTCAGCCTGAGACTCAGGGAAGGAAGGGCTTACAACCTGCAAAAGTTCCAGCTTCCGGCACAGAAGTGGCTATTGATCGCTTGCTACTTTGTTCTCCTCTTGGGGCCCTACCTTCTAGCCAAACTAAAACCCAGAGACCACTTCTCTGTGCTGCACTATGAACACAATACTGTCATTATTAATACCTGACATGTCAGGCACTGCTATATGTCTTCCACATGAAGGATTTTATTTAACCTTCACAACCCTATGAAATAGGTATCATTATCTCATTTCACAATTGAGGAAAGACAGCCTGAGAGAGGGAAAGTGACTGTGCCTAGTCACACAGCTAGGAAGTACTCAAACTGAGCTCTCCCTGAGGCAAAGCTGATCCTTCCTCTATGTACTACAAAGCCAAACGCTATTTACCAAAGGCTGTTAAAAATACTGGCGCAGGGCTTCCCTGGTGGCGCAGTGGTTGGGAGTCCGCCTGCCGGTGCACGGGGCGCGGGTTCGTGCCCCGGTCCGGGAGGATCCCGCGTGCCGCGGAGCGGCTGGGCCCGTGGGCCATGGCCGCTGAGCCTGCGCGTCTGGAGCCTGTGCCCCGCAATGGGGGAGGCCACAACAGTGAGAGGCCCCCGTACAGCAAAAAAAAAAAAAAAAAATACTGGCGCAAATAATAAGAATACAATAAAAAGCGGTGGGTGGGAGGGTAGTTAATCGACATATTCAAAATACAGGTAGGGTTTTCCTGAGCAGGAGGTACAAAAATTTTTATCTATTTAACAACCAAAAAAAGTGTTTTCTGAGCAGAAGTGTCTATACAAATTAAGAACTACAAAGGATTCTCCCTACACCTAAGATATATGCTAAAGTTACATTCCTCTCTACTACATTTTCTATAACAGCATTTATTTTCTCCCTACCTCATCTATACAGCTACAAAGAGAGGGAATTAAAAACAGTAATTGCTGCTGGAACTTCCGAAAGCTTTCCAAGTCTCTCTTATATAATCAATTCTGGCTAAGTTCTTTCCCTTTTACTGTGCTCCCTTTTCAGTCCCCAATCTTAAACCCCAATCCAGTCTCTAAACTTCTGCGCGCTCATAAATCTTTGTTCCTCGCAGGGCTGCCTTTCACGGCTTTTTCCTATTTCTCATTCTTTTTAAAGGTACGGGGCGAAAAATAAGCTCATCAGACTAATAACACGTGGGATTTGAAAGGAATCTTAGAAATTTATCTTATTTCACGTGAATTAACTGAGTCCATGGTCACAGAGCTTGGCAGCAGCAAAGTCAACAACAGAATTCATGCCTTTCAACTTTCCTCGCCAGAGGAGGAGGCCGAATCTCGACTCTTGCTGGGCAGTTCGACACGTTTTGCTATTCCTGCGCAGGAACAATGCCATTTCAACTATTTTACACGAAATTACTCACACCTAGAATTACGCTAAAATCCAGAGCTGCATTAACTTTCCGAGCAAATGAATTCAACCGGTCCTTGCTAACGTGAGCCAGCCCGGTGTGTTCCAGGAGCAATTCAAAGTACAGAAAGCCTTTTCCCATAGTAGGCAGCTCACGGATGCCCGGGCTGCACGCTCTTGAATGAACCGCAGGTGCGAGGGATGCAGAGGCAGGAGAAACGCACCTCGGCGGCAAGGGCACACACGCCGAGATGCCAGACGGGCCTCACGCCTGATCTCGGTGACGCTGGAAGAGAAATCACCCCCTACGCCACCGAGTGATGAGGGCCGGGAGCCGGCTCTCCTGCAGAACCGGCCCGGCCGCAGGCAGCTGCAGCCCGAGGAGCAGGGCCCACGCCGGGACCTCGCGCCCCACCGAGCCAGGCCCCGCAAACGAACCGGAGAGCAGAGGTGGCCCCTGGGTAGGGCCGCCGGCGCCGGGACTCTCCGGGACCGCGGCCGACCAGGGGGGGCAGCGCCGCCGCGTTGGGGCCGCGAGTTCCGCGCCAGTGGTTCTGGACACCGGGGGGCAATGGAGGGCGGGCCGGAGTAGGGGCGACCCGGAGCAGGCGCGGAGCGGCCAGCGCGGCCCCAGCCGGGAAGTCAGACACTTACCGGGTGGCGGCTGCCCTGCACCTCCTACTCCCCAGGCGCAGCAGCAGCCGGTTCCAGCGGCCGCACGGGAACTGGAGGAAAGGTTGGGGAGCGGCGGGGGCGGCCCAAGAGCCCGCGCGCAGCCCCGCCCCGCCCTGCGCGGCCCCGCCCGCAGCCTTGGCTCCCATTGGCCGCTCCCGGCACAGGCCACACCCAGGTCGCGCGCCCGGCAGCCGGCGGAGAGGGGCCGCAGAGTGAGTGGACTGCGGGACTCCGGCTGGCCGCTGGTGGGGGTAGGAGCTGCCCGGACTCGGTGACGCCTCCGACGGCCTCGAGGTCAACTCTGCGGTGAAAGAGAAACTTAAGAGCCACGGAAGAGCCTTCTCAGGGTGCTGATTCTTTTTGCTCACGTGAACCTCTGCAGTCAGAAGGAAGTAAACTTGCACTCCTTTTTTTAAAAAGTCAGCTTTTTAGTGTGAAAATTTATAAACCGACTGAAGACTTAAACAGTATACCCTGCACTAAATTAAATGCTAACATTTCACAGTATTTGCGTTCTCTCTCACTGTATAGGTTTTTTTTACCCCGAACCATTGGAAAGTTGCAAACAACACTGCTTCACCCCCAAAATACCTCGGCATTAGAACATGCAAGAAATTAAATACCATTTCAGTCAAATCCAATATACTGTCCATATTTAAATTTCCTTTGTTGTCCCTAAGGGTCACACACACACACATTTTTTTTTTCCAGTTCGAGATCTACCCAGGATTCGTTGCATTTGATTTCATGCCTCTCTGTACAAACTCCTTTAGTCTACTACCCTAGTACTAGTACTCTCACTTTAAAAAGAATCGTTTGTTAACGCAAGTTTGTGGGCAGAGGCACAGCGAGGCCAAACAAACTGAAACATCAGAGTTTGGAGCAGAGAAAAGCTTATTGCAAGGAGACAGGCGGCTCACGCCCTAAAAGCAACGAACTCCCCAAAAGGGTTTCAGCAAAGCACTTTTAAAAGCCAGGTGAGGGAGGGGGCGTCGCTGGGAATGTGATTAGCTTGTGCACAGTTCTCTGACTGGCTGACGGTGAGGTAGCAGGGTGGTGTCACAGGGGTCAACAGTAACTGTCCTCAGGCTCCAGGAGGCCTGGGGCTAGTTGCTCACAGGGGTTGTCAAGTAATTAGCATCTTCCATTTGTTGCGGGGGGGGGGGGGGGGGGGGGGGGGGGAGGGGATTATAGACAACAACAAGGGGCGGGGGAAACAAAAACTATGATTTATGTTGGTTAGTCCGAAGTGGCGGAACAGGGAGA